>NW_009708181.1:0-877 GCF_000703405.1 Apaloderma vittatum | reverse complement strand
AGCTCCTGTGCTTTTAACTTTTCCTTTTGGGCCATTTTTGGTGGATGACCTCCTCATTCTCATCATGACCTCAGGACATCCCTCTAAGAGGGGAGCTCTTTCTGAGGAGCCATGCTCAGGGGGGCTGCAAGTTGCACAGCCTGCCACCCACAACCTGCCCCTGCCACCCTCCGTCCTCCTTTGCCTGCTCACCTCCCGCTTGCCCTCTTGTCCCGGTCCAGGCTTGGCCACACAATGCCACAGCGTCCTGTGCCTTCATGCCCCACGCTCCCAGCCCACCTGCCACCCCTCACAGCCTTTCCCTCATGGCTGGTGAGTGAGGGAAAGGGTCTCTGAAAGTATCACAGAATCGCCTAGGTTGGAAGGGACCTTAGAGATCATCTAATCCAACCTCCCTGTCATGGGCAGGGACGCCTCTAAACTAGATCAGGTACTCAAGGCTCCATCCAACTTGGCCTTGAACACCACCAGGGAGGGGGAAGCCATCGCTTCAGATAGCAACATACAGACTGACTTAGAAAAGTATGAATAAACATGAGAGATAATAGACACCCCTCTTGTCTTTAATCGTGCCAGCAGCAAACAGTCTGCAAGACATAAAAGGCTCGGGAGCGAAAACTGAGGCAGGGACTTTCCTTGACCGTAGAAAATTGGTATTGGAAGCCAGCTATTAGGTCTTCCCAAAGTCTCCTCTTTCAAGACTGAACAGTTCCAGCTCCCGCAGCCTGTCCTCATAGCAGATGTCGTCCTCTACTAAAAAAAGTCTCTCTGGGACATAAGCAGTGCCAAATCTGCACAGCTGCCTCACCCCCTGCATCCCTTCTCTCCCATGTCCCGACGCCTTCACACGAGCCCCACTCTCGGGCACCGTCTTGTC
>NW_009708180.1:0-954 GCF_000703405.1 Apaloderma vittatum | reverse complement strand
CCAATTGCTCCGATTCTTTAGCTCTGACTTCAGCTGAGAAGCTCAGGAGGCGGTGTATGTGTGGGGCCTCATTTCTGCGGGGAAAAGGAGCTGGGGAAAGGGTCCCACGCCAGCCTGGACCCACGTATTGAACACTCAGCCTGGTCCCTCTGTGGTTCCTCGGTCAGAACGGGGCGATGCAAGCAGGGAAGGACTCTTGCAGTAACGTCATCCCCATCCCAGGGCTGCTGATTTCCCCACTGGTGTCATTAAACCTCCCTGAGTCAGGAAGGGGACTTGCCGAGCGCGTGGGCAGGGGTTATTAGGAGTGGGGTTAGTGGATCTGGGGGGGTAGCTGGGCAGTTTTCTCCTGCCAGCCCTCCAAGATCCTCATCCTCGCCGTCCCTCCTGCCTTTGGCTGCCCCGATTCCCTCAGTCTTTACAGTCAGCTGCTGCCCAGGTGTGGTGAGCTGAGCTGTCTGCAGGGTTAATAGTGTCTGGAGTCAACCCCACGCAGGTTTGGGGAGCCACCAGAGAAGAAACTGCCCTGGAGAGGTGGGGGCTGGGATGGGAAGGCTCCACAGATACATGGAGAGAAGGTGCCGAAATGCCCCAGCCAGCAGCATCTGCTTGGCACCTGGGGAAACTGAGGCAAGAGCTGTTACACTGATCACCCGTGGCCATGCAGGGATGGCGTCTTCTTCGCCGCATCTCCACCTCTCCTCACTCACTGGCTGCAGCCTTCTCTCTGCCAAAGTCATCCTCTCGTGGGGGTCTCCGTGTGGGAAAGGCTTGGTGCTGCCAGCCCGGCTGTGTCGTAGCGGGGCTCCTGCTCTTCTCTGGCTCTGCTGGACTCTGTCCCTTTGCCTCTGCCCCAAAGTACAGCGGTGCAGGATCTGAGTTGAGCCTCCCTGCAGGGTGAGATGGTTTGGGGGTCTCATGTGAACATCCTTCCCCAGGGCTGGCCGGCAGAAG
>NW_009708179.1:0-1753 GCF_000703405.1 Apaloderma vittatum | reverse complement strand
AGCCCTAACCCAGGACATACAAAAGTAATTGAGTCTTTTGCAGTGAAAACACTCTCTTGGGGGAAATTTTGTTGTCAACCATTTCCTCAGCAAGAAACGTTTTTCTTACTGCACACCTGACCATGAAGTCTCTACTTGTACAAACTCTTCCACTCCTTTCCTGAATAAGGACTGTAGAATGGATCCCATGCATAGGACACGAGTGACCAGATCTCCTCCACACCCACTTGCCTGCACAGCTACTCACCAGCTCACATCATCTGAGAACATTTCCAGTTTGCTTTAATCGTGTTAATCAGCTTAAGTCCTATGGCAGACCTGGCATTTGCTCTGGTTAACTCCATGCAGCTCCCACTGTCCAAAAGGCCTTCCACATGTTATGCAAGATGCTCTAGAACAGCGTTGTCATATGATTGTCGGTCTGCACATATTACAGAATAATGCACCCATAAGTCCTGTGGGCTCTCTTTCAAGAATTTTAATACGTGACACAGCTGATTTTCAAGCAAAAAAACGGTGACAGTTTGGGTGGGGTTTTTTGGTTTGTTTGTTTTTAATGCAGGACTATCAAATTAGGCAGTTATATTTAATTTTCTTTCTCTTCCTTCTGCATGTAGAGTGCCTGCTCTTATAGGCAGACTCTTTGTTACCCATCTCCACACTTTTTGCTTTACAGCAAAAGCAAAATTTCTGCCAGTTGTCCTTAAATGCACTCTATAGCTCTGGGCACAGGAGATTTTCCCCATGTGAAAATTTCCCTTTTTGCACATACTTACAGATTCAGTAATTTCATTGGCTTCGTTTCCCTCCTTTGCTTGCCTCTCCAGTTGTGTCATTCCCAAATACTCATAATCGTGAACTAGCCCCACCTCATCTCTTAAAAAATGCATTCATTTGGGACTTTTTGTCTGTTTTCTGCTTTTATATTTGAAATAAATATTCCAGTCACATTTTCAAGCTTTATTTCACAACAGTGAAAAATGTAAGCTGAAATTCTTGCACAACCAGTTGATCTAAGGCACCTTAAGAAAAATGCCGATTATGAAACTTGGGAAAAAATTATAAAAGTTGGCAATATGGAGTTTGAGAGAGAGCATATGTCTGCTTTGCATTTCAGTTATCGACTTGCCCCTCATCCGCACTTCGCAGACATACCTAATTCTCATCTGGTCTTTATATAGCTCCGAAGCTTAGCAACGAGGGGAAAAAATCTTGGTACTGTACCTTTTAGAACAGGCTCAAGCTGTTCTGTGCTCAGCATACATCTAGCTTGGTGTGTGCCTTCACAGCCCATCCACTTTTATGCCAGTGCCAGCTGGCTGCCATCAGCCTGTGCAGTCAGCAGGGAAATGGCCATTACAGGCTGGCTATAGAGAGCCACGGAGCAGCGTCTGGTCAGTGCTGCAGCTAGGTTCAAGAGCTTAAAAAGCCCCAAGCAAATAAAATCACACACCTAAGATTACTCCAAGCTTTACCTCCTTTGCTATTAGACAGATGAAAAGCAGGATCAGGCCAGGCCGAGCTTGAGAGCTCTGCCAAAGCCGGTTACACAGACTCGATCCGTTCCACAAGCAGGTTTGAGGTGCATAATGTCAGAAAACAGGGAAAATTCGGGGAACCACCTAACCCTTCGGAACACGAGGAGAGGAACAGATGACTGGGGCCCTCTGAAGCTCCACACCTGACCTCACCCACCGGCGGCGGCTTCAGGTGCTCCCTGAGGGAACCTTCAGAAAGGATCGCTCCTCCGGGA
>NW_009708178.1:578-824 GCF_000703405.1 Apaloderma vittatum | reverse complement strand
CCAGGTGACAGGACGTGCCTGTGGTGGTGAAGGGGACAAGGCACAGGTAATGGGGACAAACCACAGGTAATGGGGATGTGCCCCAGGTGAGGGGGACAAGCCCCAGGTGACAGGACGTGCCTGTGGTGGTGAAGGGGACAAGGCACAGGTAATGGGGACAAACCACAGGTAATGGGGATGTGCCCCAGGTGAGGGGGACAAGCCCCAGGTGACAGGACGTGCCTGTGGTGATGGATGGGGACAGGG
>NW_009708178.1:0-303 GCF_000703405.1 Apaloderma vittatum | reverse complement strand
GATGTGCCTGGGGTGATGAAGGGGACAAGTCACAGGCAATGGGGATGTGCCCAAGGTGACAGGGAAGAGCCCCAGGTGATGGGGACAACAAACGGGGACAAGCCCCAGCTAATGGGAACGTGCCCAAGGTAACGAGGACGAGCCCATGGTGACAGGTGTGAGCCCCAGCTAACGGGGACATGCCCGCAGTGACAAATGGGGACAAGCCACGAGTAAAGGTGACCAGAATGAGCTTGAGGTCATGGGGATGAGCAGGCCAGCCAACGGGGGTGTCCCCAGAGTCACAGGGAAGTGCCCAAAGTG
>NW_009708177.1:681-2258 GCF_000703405.1 Apaloderma vittatum | reverse complement strand
GCCCCTTTCCGACACCTCCGGGCCGGTGGGATCGGACCCTGCCCTTCTTCATTCCCTTAAGCACGGTTTACTTCCGCCCTCCCCCTTTTCCCTTGATCTCACTGGGAATTATCTCCCTGTGAAAATCGATAGGGGATGTTTTTCTTGCCCAACGCACGCGTTGCCCAAGTCAAGGTTTCCGGCGAGAAGTCAAAGCGTGGCATTTACGATGTCCTGTACACCCGTGACAGGGTGACAAAATACCTCTTTGGACTTCATCCAGCTGAGCAAATTACGGGCGTTAGCGTCCCCGCGTTACACGCTTCCCATGAAAGGACTGATTAGTGGAGAGGTAGTGGAGGAGTAAAAACCTCCTAAACCTGCCCGCTGGAGGGGTATTGGGCAAGGTGACACAAGGTGGGGACATGGAAGCTGCCCACGGTGGGCCACTCAGCCATGCCTTGGTCACCAGGCCACTGTGACCAGGGCCCCTGAGAGGAGAGGGTCCCAATCGCCCTTCCAGCCTTGCGCCAAGGGCACGGGGGTCACTGGCACACGCTCCCCTGGGAGACAACCTGCTCCATTCCTCCTGATGGAGAAACACTTGCCCTTCAGGAGCTGATAATGAAGGGTTTATTACAGGCATAAGTTCACTGCCAAGGAGGCCCTTGATCACATTAAATTTTTCAGTGATTACAAAGGGGGGGGAAGGAAAAAAAAACAAAACAAAAAAAACACAAAAAAAAGGCACAGCACGTGTGTAGCACAAACACGAAAGGCTGTGGTCTGAACGTTCTCCTGCCCTCCCACCCTGCGTTCTGACAACGCTGGGGTGGTCGCAAGGAGCGAGAGGCCACTTTGCAGACGGTGTAGTGTGATAGCCAAGGTGGCCTTGGACACTGCCAGAGGCACCAGGGGACAGGCTTTTGCACCCAGGCATTTGCAATTCCTGGGGGAACAAGCATGCATAATGTTATAAGGTACTGAAAATCACAGGTTCCCCGGGGTGACTTTTGGGTGATTTCACTCAGCAGTTAGTGAAAATTTTAAAACCAGCAACACCAAGCCTACTCTTTTTTTCTTTTTTTTTTGTTTCTTATTCTGCTTAGTTGCAGATCACTGTTCCTGTTTCTTTGCAGTATGTATTTTTCAGATTTAGGTAATGGCCCTGATCTTTCAATATCAACCTCTGTTTAGACACGTTTCACTTTGGCCTGCTTCTGGTCCGCGAAATTACAGTCATTTTCACATTATTATACACTGAGTAGGAGACAGTTTGTGTTTAGCATTGGGTGGGGGAAGGGCTATTATGGGAAGTGATCTGCTATGGTCAGCACATAATTTCAGCCCGAAGAAAATTGCTTCTGAATAGATGATCTGTTAACTAGCCAAGGAACAGTCACAAGGAGAGATTGCAAAAATGCCTCTACTTTGTATGTGTTACACCAGCATTTTAATTTCTGAAAGCAATGGTCAGTGGAAGAGCCATTTCTCCCACCATGGCTGCCAACTGATGGGTAAAATATCCTCTTAAACATCCTGAGACCACAAAATTCAGAAGGGAGCCTCTCCTCTCACCTTTCTTCCTCCTCGCTTTT
>NW_009708177.1:0-670 GCF_000703405.1 Apaloderma vittatum | reverse complement strand
GAAAGAGCCTGCCCAATGCAGCGCGATTACCGAAGCAGTGTTTTATTTATCTAGATCTGTGGCAGAAATTACAGCAAGACCCCTGACAGGCCTGTGGGTGCATCTGCAGCAGTCGATTCCCATGAGTGGCTGCAAAAAGACCACTTAACTCACATTGTCCTGTCAGGTTGGAAATGTCCCCATTTCAGAAAGAGGCCGGTGCTCACTGTGTGATTTAGTGGTGCTTTTTTTTGGCCTTAATTTCTGCCTGCTTGCCAAATTAAATTACAATTTTGTATTCGTGTACGTTTTACAAGACAGACAGAAGGCCAATAAATTAGTGATGTTTGTCTAAAATGGGAAATCTGTTTGTAATTAATGCAGCTGCAGCCAGCTAATAATCCCAAAGAAAACTCCATCTACCCAGAAACCCCCATCTCCCCCCCCTGCCCCCTCCTTTTTTTTTTTTTTTAAATGTTGCCAGACCTAAACATCGTGCACGCTAAGGAAAATCACCGGCAAACGCCTATATTTAGCGAGAGGAATGTGAGGTTCTTTATCTACGCTCCTGGACAGTTTAAAAAACACGTTTGTTATGAGGAAACGCTCTCTTGTCCCTTCTCCCCGAGCAGCCTGGAGACAAGATCAATCGCTGCGGCCAGGCTGGGGCCCAGGGCCAGCGGCGAGTGGC
>NW_009708176.1:8287-10167 GCF_000703405.1 Apaloderma vittatum | reverse complement strand
GTTTCTTTTGACAGCGAAAACCTGTTGGAAGCGTCTAGGGGGAGCAGACGACAATTTACGAAAAAACAGCAACTCTGCAATTAAAGTTTAACTTCTAAAATACAGCTACAGCCAAAGCCGTATTACTGGAAGCACTGCGCTAATTGAACATTAATCCCAGGCCACTGGCAGGTTCAAATACGATTTCAAAACCTACTCCTTATCCATGCAAATTGTTCTACCATTTTAAAACCAAATAAAGCCAGGCTGGATCTGGTTTTATTTTTTAAACTAGGAGATTTTTCTGACATTGTCAGGATGTCGCCTTCGGCCCTTGTTTCTACCCCAAGCAGTGATACAAACAATGTCTTTTCATTAACTTCAACACATATGATTTGCCTTTACTTTGAAGACCTTTTGTGCCATATCTTAATCCTTGCCAGCCCCAGGCTTCCTCTGCAAGGCTATTAACACCAACCTTTAGTTTATCATACTTCTCATTCTCTAGTTGAACCCTGTTCATCACACTCGTATGCGATGAGACTTAAAACTGCGGTGCGTACACGGGTGACTTATTTTCTCATCCCTTGTACTTACCTTCTCATTCTACTCCAGGAGGGAAGGTAACACAATGGAGTGCTTTGCTCTGGATTTAAAGAATTCCAGGTACGCATTCATTGCTCGATGGCTAGCTTATAAGCGACCACATCAAGGAAATGCATGTTGCAGTTAGGAAGGAGCAGAGTTTTGTGGGTATCGGTTCTGAGTGGAGACAGATCCGTTTATTTTATCAAGTACGAGGGTATCCAAGTTTTGTCTTTATCACAGAGTTTTAGTTTACCCACTGTCCACACATCACACTTGGAATTTAAACAACCTACTAGAATCCAGTAGGGGTATCAGGAATGGGTTTAGTGTGCTCCTGTGAACAGGTCAACAGTGGACTGGAAACACTGGTAGACGTTAGTGACTGACAAGGCAGAGCATGGTAACTTCTGAAGACCATAGCATCACTGAGGAACCCAGAGCGAGGACTACTGCTCTCCAACCCCTAGGCTGTCTCAGTGGTAGGGGCAATACAAAAAGAGCTACGCGTGGTTTGAACTTTTCTGTCATCTGAACAATTACTCTAGCTGCGGTATGTAGATGTTGAAAGGTAGTTCCCTCACTTTTTCCAGGCAAAGACATACCTAGCTGAAAATATCTGGCTGAAGGGGATCCTTCAGCAAGACTTCGACTATGCACTAGTCCAACTTTTTTTTCTCATGTCACTTTTTGCTTCTTTCATCTTCCATGGGAGAAGTTCCCTAAAATACTTATTTTTCCTCCTCCAAATTCCTACATTAGGTACATCCCTGTATACAAAATCCTTGTCAGTAATCAAGTAGCTTGTATGTTACAGCCTGTGCTTGGTATGATAATTACCCTACTGTTAGTTCTCCCTGTTGACTGCGTTCATCTATCACTCATTACCATCAGCTTAGACTGAATAGAATTTGGAGTGGTATGAAGTGCTTCATACAGTGAAGAACCAGCATTCTGAAGGACCTGCAGGTGCTACTCCAAGGTAAATAGCTAATAATATCATTACTATGCATTTCTCAAGATTTCTGATATATCCAGCAAAGTTTGTTACTCCTTTCTCAGTACCAGTGAACAATCTCTGACATACTCAAGAACTATTTGCCTATGTCTGAGAATCTATAAGACAAAATCCTTGAGACCATCCTTCTTATGGTTCAAGGGCTGGAAGAGGGGAATCTCTTCTGACATGAAACTGAGCTATCCTGGCAAGTGGAGGCCATCAGTACGTGAAAGATGTCATGCTCAGTCACTTTCTATTACAGTCTACCCCTAATATGGCTTCCAAATGCAGGCTAGCAAAGGGCACACAGTCATCG
>NW_009708176.1:0-8256 GCF_000703405.1 Apaloderma vittatum | reverse complement strand
TCTTTCCCTTAGTTAAATGCTCCTTTTACGTGCAGAAGTATAGTGTAAAATATAATAAGAAAATAATTACATGGCTGCAACTTCAGCTAGATTCTTTCCTGTGATTGGTTTAACAATTAAAAATACTCCATTATAAATGGTCTCCTATACTGGTCAGATGGTACTGGGAAACTAGATCGTGGAATCACAGAACTGTGAATCATAGAATGGCCTAGGCTGGAATGGACCTTAGAAAACATTTAATCCAACCTCCCTGTCATGGGCAGGGACGCCTCTCAAGTAGATCAGGCAACACATGGGGATTGAATGGGAATCAAACCCGCAACATTAAATTATTTTTTTAATCCCAATTAAAATGCAACTATCAGTATGTTTCCGTAGAAACTTTATTTAATACAATCTAAAGGAGGTTTCTTCTGTAGAAAAAATTTATTACTGATGATAGTTATGGCCTGTAATAAGTTTATAATGTTTTTCTATTCTCAGGCTCCCCAGGAGGGGAAATCAGGATAGTACATATTGGCAGATGGGAACATAAATCTGGCTAGGAAATGAACACAAGTGAGAAACACGTTGAGTCAGTCTTCTCCAAAGATGCTCCTTGAAAACCCAAAGGTACAAAGTTGAGATGTTCCCACTCTGTAGAAAAAACTAATAAAATAGAGCAGTAATAACTGCACTCACTCTTCTTCAGTTTTATGCTTCCCAGGGGCACAGACAATCAGGCAGATAAGTTGTAATTTTACACTTCTTTGCACCAGCTGCACTTAACTGGTCTGATTTTTACCTGTCACTAATAGCACCATTAAATGGAATAACTATTAAAAGCCTAATGTATTTTTCATATGTAGGTTGTTTGCATTTCTAATGCTTATTTTGGAGGTTTGCATGAAGCGAAAAGTGGAGGTGATAATTCATTACCACGCAAAATCTAAAAGTGCAATATTCTGGGGAAAAAAGAGATAGAGAACTTAATGCACAAGGTAAGAAATTTCAGTGAGGACGTTCTTTGAAGAATGTTGAAAACAGTCCATAAAGAATCATATAGACTTCCAAAATAACGACAAAAAAGGGTTTCGTGAGAACGTAAATTATCAAGGTTCATAGCTCTTTAATAGACCGTCACTTGTAAGTTGCTTCTTCCCCTTTTCCCTTCCCCCATGAATTTTTTAAAAATTAAAAGCTCCTTATTTTTTATATTCACCTCCAAATCTCTTGGCCAATTAGTCTGCAACTAAGAGAGAAAGGTGGAAAAAGCATCCTATCTAGGCAGACAATGAGAATTTTAGGCAGAGAGGACTGAAGTTTTTTTGACCAAGTTTGTTCATCTCTAAAAAGTTAATGATATAAAGGTAGCTGTAAACAAATTGCCAAGTACTGTGCTGTGCAGGGTAATTTTAAATTAAAAATGATGTGACTGTAGAAGATTAAGTAAACCCTTAACCGTAGGATTGGGAGGTAACTGTGACATACATTTTCTTTTTATACCCTTGTCACACTGTTAGAAGTTTGAGTCAGGGATGTTGTAAGTCTTTGCAGCAGCGGAGACAAAACAGGATGTTATCACCCACAGATCGAGTATCTTTGAGTTGCAAAGACAGTAAAGAGCAAGTATTATAAGAAACAGGAATCTGAGCTGAGGGAATAATTACATATTTCTGCCCCTACCCACAATTATCTCAGGAGGGCTTTTGACCTCCAAGGGCTCCTTCCCATGTATTTGGGCTAATGCCACTTGCATGGGAGGAAGAAACTGCAGAGCCTGAGGTATGGCTGGCAGAGCTGGCTCCTCTGCTCCTCTCACAAGAAGAGCCAGGATGCTGAGGGGTGCTGGGTGGGATTGTCTCCTGCAGCAAAGCTGCTGCCTCATATGCAGGAGGAAAAGCGGAAAGCTGCAAAGGTGGAGAAAGAAAATGAGCCACACTGGCAGCTCATGCTGCTTAGGCGCTGGCCTGCAGGGTAGCAGAGTGTTCCTTATATGCCCCCCTGCTCTGGCTGTGCCTGCTGTCACAGTGGGTTTTCCATGAATATTTTTTTGACTGCCTTTGATCACTGTTACCAATGTGAAATTTTGCCCCCTATTAAGCTCCTGCTAAAATGCCTGTTGTCCTCAGTGTGACAGGATCTGGTCACTAACATCTCTTTAGAAGTCACAGCATTCATTTCAAGGATGGATAGATATGACACTAAAATGGATTGTGGCAATACACGTCACATTTTTTTACTCACAGCTGTGAATGACTTTAAAACCTCATTCCCCATCATCCATACAGAAAATCCTGATACTTATGTTCGATTAACTTCTAGGCTGCTGCCACATGGTAGTATTTTTACATGCCTAATTCCTCAGGTAGTTTGTGGATGACAAAATCCAGAAAACAAGCAATCCTCCAAAACTCCAGAATACAGGCAATCCTCCACCTTTCCATCACCCTTCTCTTTCCTGCTGCCTTGAGATAATATTGATCCTTCATTCACTTAAGGAGTTGTCCAAGTTGGCAAAAGTAATTCCTGGATCCTCCTGGCTACTTGACAAAAGGAACACAGCTAGCTGACTTCAGGCTACTGTCTAGGAGTACAGTAAACACTCAAGATTTCGAACAGGAAGTAGGTAATAGGAACATACTCCACCACAATCATTTCACAGCAGCTTGTTTATCGCAGCATTTACTGGGCCAGTGCATCAGCGTGGGGAGCACACAAATAAGCTCTCCTGTGCAGCTGAGGATGAGGACCAGAGTCCTGAACATATCCCAGCAAAGTCTGCCTGTTATGTGGAGCGAGCAGTACCTGCTAATTTTTAATCATTAAGCTTAGCAACTGGCATGACAACATTTTTCTGTCACAGAAGTTATTTACAGGCAGTTAGAAGGTCTGTAGAGAAGTCAGGAGCTCAGTGGCAAACTTAGAGCACGCCATTCAGTGAACCCAATCTGTCAGGTACCTGCTTGGTGGTCGTCTGGGAGCATGGAGTATGTTCTAAGAGCAATCACCTTGACTGTATTTTTCAGTGTACAAAATCCCTTGGCAATGTTAGGGAGGATTCTGCTCGGCTATGGGGCACAGTGGAAGCTGCACAGCACTGAAACAGTTTGCTTGTTTCTGGTTTTGTGTCAGACACTTGCCAGCATTGCTGATGAATAGTAGGGGGAAAAGGAATCTGAAAAAGTCCAAAACCAAGTGACAAAACAGAATATTAGTTTTGTATTTCTGCTGCCAGTTAATCAGGAATCCATGGAGTACTACGCAAGGTTTAAAATGTTGAGAGAGGAATTCCGAGTATGATTGTTAGAATCTAGATAAATTCTAATAAAAGTTTTCACCAAAATGAGATGTTAATTAGCCAACACTGTATGCAGATCCTTTTGTTAAAACAAAACCAAAAACATTTACTTCTGCAGAAAGGCACCCAAAACCTGTCCTATTCATGCTACTCAGTATCTGTGGAAACTATATTGTAGTGAAATAGGAAAAATGGGAGGAGAGGAGGAGACGTGAAGTGTTTTTGGCTGAAGTCCCTTCGGCCAGTCACATTTTCAGCTGAAGTGAGTGAGACAAGCGAACCCTCAGTGCTGAAGCCGGGACAGTTTAGTTCCCCCCTCCCCTTAACCCGTGGCAAGGAAGGAGTCCGGTTCAACAGACACCATTCAAAAAATTAAAGAGGTAATATTTACAGATTTTTTTTATGCAACAAGAATTTTAGTCAGTCAGTAATGTTAGTCAACAGCCACCTAAAATGGCAAGGCAAGGTTTGCTCTGAAACAGGCGTTCCATTGACAGACATGGTGCACAGCCACTGGTGTTCTGAAAAGCACCACTCCATACTTGAAATGACACTTTCCTCTTCCAAGAGCAAAAAGATACCAAGATAAAAGGATACCTTTTTATCATTCTGGGGCTTCCAAAACATGCATGGTTTTGGTGAATTTCTATGAAAGCTTTGATGAATAAACCTGGCTTTTTATTTTCTGTTCCCTGGTGACTGTTCCACTCACAGTCATATTGCTTTCTCCTGGAGTAAGGCACCTTTCTTAAAAATATCTAAATTAATAGTTCA
Organism: Apaloderma vittatum; assembly: GCF_000703405.1. Taxonomy (NCBI): domain Eukaryota; kingdom Metazoa; phylum Chordata; class Aves; order Trogoniformes; family Trogonidae; genus Apaloderma; species Apaloderma vittatum. The sequence goes on along the minus strand of NW_009708176.1, from coordinate 4,199 downwards.
GTAGATAATTCTGAATTATTGCAGGAAAAGAGGAAGGAACATAAAAAACAGCTTGCAAGAATTGAGATTACAAGGAAAAAGTAACTAAGGAAATGACATTGTCTTTTCAAATTCAGGTATAAATGTGCACGAACTCAAGAATTTTGGAAGCATTTATCACAGGTAGAAGCTAAAGGGAAGGGCCAAACTCATGGGGACATGAGCTGTGCATGTTCAGGCCTCGCATGGAGCAATGGACACATACTTTTGTTATGCTGCTGCTTCAGCTTCTTAGGAAGATATTAAAATCTCTTCGAGTCTCTCTAATCTCTATGCACGGGAGTTAGCAGCCAAACACGAAGAGAGTTAACTGGAACAATTCAGGGAACCCTCCAGCCCTTTGTATGCCTGTAGTGTGTTGCACTGCGCATGAAAGATAAAGAGAAAAAAGCGAAGCAGGCAGCTGGTATGAAGCACTGGTAACTGCCTTCATTCTTTTTTATATTAATGTTTTCATAAGCTACAACCGTGTGGCAGTTCAACCTAACTTTTCAGTTTTATTTGATTTGTAAGCCATTCTACATTTTAGAAAAGTGTTTACTGTTTAGAGCTGGCAGGTCTGATTGCACTTCTCTTTAGGTTATTCAGGCTTTCAGTTTGACAGCTTAAGAAATATCTGTTTGTTGAAGTGCTTATTGCTGTTCACCCATTTGTAATGAATAGGAAGTTCAGGCCACACAAAGACATTATTGATACAGTCAGAACATGCCAGAAAAACAATGCGTTGAAGCAACACTCCATTAACTCAAGTTAGGTAGTACAGAAAAGTGATCTCATTTATATCAATATATGCTTTAGGAGACAAATTAGCCTTTTATTCACTGTAATCCATAAAATTCATCAGGCACAAACCAGAAGGCATTAATCAGCAACTATTATTTGGCTCTACACTCCTCCCTACAATAGGGTCTGGATCTGTGCACTTTACAAACCAAGGAAGTGTGAAAAGCTGTATGAAAGTTGTCCCATTTGAAAATCATGAGATCCCTGCTAAGTGAATAACCTTCACATGAACACTGGCTCACTGCTGGAAGGCAACATCACACAGCAGCCATAGGCAGCCAAGTTCTATACAGTGACTTTCCTATGCACAACACACTCCTGTGGATAGAATATTCTTTGCATGGGTCCATTAAGTTTTCATGCCACGGTTAGTCATCACTGGTATACAAAAAATAATTCCATTCATCCTCTTGGTGTTAGCTTCCCTGCTGCAGAAATACAGCTGAGGATAGAATGGCAATTGCAGCATGGATTATTTTGTACAAACGCATTGTATTTCCAACACTGCTGACAGCATGGAGTCTAATAAACCACAAAAGCTTCCTTCTGCATCTTGAATCATCCCTCTACACAGCCTTTCAGTCATGTACTCACTTAGAATACAATCAGAAGAGATCCCTTAAGAGATCCATAGTAAGTGTATATTTCTCTGAAATGTGTCCAGCAGCTACCTCCTCTAGCAGAGTACACTATTGATATGGCACTGAAGAAAAATGCCCAACAAAACACTGCAAGCAGATTTTTAGAAGGGTTCTGCTCTGGGTAGGTTAAGGAAAACTGAGTTGGCTCCAGGTAGTTCAAGGTCACCAGCTCACAGCGTTGTATCCAATTCAAAAGAATTTACATTCAGGACTTTTCATAACTTTTACAAAAACTGCAGACATGACAAGGACAAGTCACATGGATACCACACTGCTCAATAACTGCTTATTCATAAAGGCCAAGACTTGCCACATAAATAAACACTCAACAAGCAGGTAACCTGACTGACTGCGTGGCTGCAGTTGAAACAATGCGCCTTCAGCAAAGTTCCAGCTCAGACTGACAAACCCATGATTTGCTTTAAAGAACAAGATGCTGAATTCTGATTTTCTACTTTAAGACTAGACAGTTCACATAACTGACATAGAGACAGTTGTACTTTCCAAGCTAAGAATAACCACAGAAGATCTGTATTTATTTGACTTCAGATATGTCTGAGACACACTGGTAAAAATGTGAACAGAATTTAGACATTGGGAAGAATGCAGATCAACTGGTCCATGAAAGAATAAATAAGAAGATTTGAACTTGGTGCAAACAAGAAAGTATTGCCTTAAAATCATAACCCTGCAATTTATCTTGCATCGCTCAGTCAGAATCTAGGTATAAGGTCCATTTTAAAACCTCTCTTACTTATAAATCACAATATGTGCTTCAGCTGAAAAAAAAGGTCATGACCATTCAATCAATTGCTAATCATTCAACTTACTAGATTTGCAAAGCCAGAACTCTCATTTGCAAATCGTGTTTTCTGAAGTTTGAAAAAGATTTGGAAATCCCAAGACACTGTCCAAATTACACAATCATTTTTACCAATCTCTTCTAATTTTAAATATCTATTCAAGTTCAGACTGGAAAGAGTTCTTCACTAAGAGGGTGGTTGGTCACTGGAACAGGCTCACCAAGGGAGTGGTCACAGCACCAAGCCTGTCAAGAGTTCAAGGCGCTGCTTTAGTTTTAGGTAGTCCTGTGGGGAGCAGGGAGTTGGACTCAATGGTCCTTATGGATCCCTTCCAACCTGAGATGTTCTGTGGTTTTAAGTTTAACAGGTACATTTTAAAGAGAAGATGTAGAAACTCCAGCCAGATATTCCATTTTGAAACAATTTTGGCAATTAATATGCAAATAGGTTCCATTAAAAAGTACTAAGAAGACGCTGGCCTATTAAACCAATATTTTGTTTCATGAGTAGTGAAACCAATTAAGGTCATTTTTTTAATAACTTTTATCTGATGTTCCCTACATCTTCCCAACATGATGCAATCAAAATATTCTGCCAGTCTTTCTCTTAGCCTCCCGCATTTCCTTCCAATACCCTCAGCACCCTTCTGTATCTCAGATGCCTTCCCCCCACCTTGTAATTTTTCTAGTTCATTCGTACATCATTCTAGACGCCACCTTTGCCCTGTGCTTGTCCTTTCCCAGCTTGTTGCCTGGACCACAGTAGAAGAACAAATTGACTCACTGGTCAGGATGCAGCAACTCCTGCCAAACACATTAGAAGGCTCCCGAGTTCTCCTTCCCTTACTGTCAATGGAGACATTAATAGTGTCTGTCCTATCCTTGTAGTAACTTTGAGACTTCTAACCTGACAGCTTCATTTGAAATTGGACAACGAATTTAAAAAATATCAGATGGGGACCATCCTTTCATAGAAATCTTTTTTTCTTAGAAAGTATGCTAAGAAAGTATAAATACAAATTCTATACAAAAATTAAAACAGGAGTAAAATAGCAAAGAAGCTTTAGGGATGATTCACTTAGATATTTTAATTAGTTTAGAGTATTAGACTGCTTGCACTCAGTACAAATAAATAGTTTTCCACTTCAGAAAAAAAAGAACTTTAAATTGTAATTTAGAAAGAGGTTAAATGAGTTATGAGATGAGTAAATTATTTAAAGTGAAAACTCTAAGAACCTAACTAAAAATTTCCGACATTTGCAAATGTTCTGGTGCTAGCATTTCTTGGCATTTTAAAATGACTGTGTTGCGAGCTGTAGTGCTTATGCAGGGGAGAGCAAATTGGCATACATTTCTGCTTAGATTCAACACTTTTTGCCCTACAAAAGGATGATTTTCCAATTTAATTAAATACTGCTTGAATAAAAAACTATGTCTGTAGTTAACTGAATGTCTCTTTTTCATTAATAGTTCCTTACTATGAGGGTGGTGAAACACTGGAACAGGTTGCCCAGATTGGTGGTGGAGGCTCCATCCCTGGACACATTCAAGGTCAGGCTTGATGGGGCTCTGAGCAACCTGATCTGGTTAAAGATGTCCCTGCTCACTGCAGGGGGGTTGGTCTAGATGACCTTTAAGGGTCCCTTCCAACCCAACACATTCTATGATTCCATGATTCTGTGATTCTGTGATTCTGTGATTCTATGTCTTCGGTTTATTGCTTAGAAAACAGACAGAAATGCAGCATGATCACAAACACAAAACTTTTGAGATAGCTGTTTTGCAAAGTTTTCAGATATTTCACACAGAAGTTGAAAGCTTGGGTACCATGACCTTATTAATTAAATTAAACCTTCTTTAAAAGATGAATGTAGTAAAAATAGAGGCTTTCTTCAATTGCTTGTGAGTCTGCAGCGCTACAACCTGATCGGCAT
>NW_009708175.1:5646-18704 GCF_000703405.1 Apaloderma vittatum | reverse complement strand
AACTTGCTGAGGGTGCATTCGATCCCTTCATTTTTGAAAAAGGCTTTGACAGAAAGCTCTCTCAGTGAACTATGGTAGACGCTAGCCACCGACAGAGGAAGAGGAAAAATGTTGTCTTGAATTAGAAGCCAGCAAAGAAATGGGAAAAAACCCTCCAAGTCACAGCAGAGTCCAGAGAAGAGCAGGTGATGAACAGAGGTGTCATCCTGTGCTTCCACATATGTTCTGTACGTGGCACAGGTGCAATGTGCTATGTGGTCAGAGCCCGACACGCTGTCACAAACTGCAGCTTAAAACAAAAACCAACACAAACCACTGGTAAAACAGGTAGAGTTAAGATTGCAAAGCCTCCAGACGGGATTTGTAAATTAATGGCCTGAAAAAAAAATTCTAAGGTGGCAAGATTTGCAAATGACACAGAAGTCCTTAAACTAGTGAAGAGCAGAGAAGGTCACATGGAACTTCAATCAGCAGGTTACACATTTGTCAAAATTTTTCACACTTGCATGTATCTAAATGGAATATTTTTAGTTTTCAAACACCTAGAATATCTCATTTAAAGGACTTCAGCAAAATACTTCTTCAAGTATACTAGTATATCTTAATACTTACCTTAACATTATCTTAATACTAATATATTTTAATACTTATCTATCTATATAGATATACAAATACATAGAGATACCACAGAACAAAGTACTAGCCACAGAAGTTTATTTCCATAAAGGGTAAAACTAAATATTAACTAAAAATCTTTCTTGCAATTATTTTTAATCTTTTAATATGTTTTCAAATGTTAATAATGAAAGCCACTTCAAAAGGTGGAAAAATTATTCTCTCCCTTTATGCCCTGGGAAAGCGAGGTGAAGGATAAGGCCAGTGTGTTGAGTCCCAGCCTGCCCTAGTAAAAGCTCTGTCAGACGCTGGGCTCTGCACTGGTGTCCCAGAACACCTGTAGAAAAATCAAAGTAGCATCTTTCCCCTTGCTTCTCACAGCTTTATTCCCTTCCACCCCATGAGACCTGACCTGCACACAAAGGGCACTTTCGGCAGTACATTGTAAATCATAGAATGATTTAGGTTGGAAAAGACCTTTAAGATCATCAAGTCTAACCATTAATGCAGTCCTGACATTGGGGATGTCATCTCCTCAGAGGTGAGGAAGATATTTGTGTCTCACATCCTAGGGAACCACAGCAACTGCTGAAGGCTGGTGTCAGAAATGCAGCCGTGACACTGGCCTCTCCACCATCTTATCAGGGCACTAGATTACACATTCCTTGGTACGATACAACAACGCAGACAGGTTATTCTTGTGCTGAGCCCTGCACAGTCAACGGCAATGACTAAACCCCTTTCAACGCTCTAAAACAGTATCTTTCCAGTGCTGGACCACTCACATTTTGTGAGCTGAAGTCCTCTCTGAACTAAAGGCAGAGCTCTGTGAGGTGAAGCCAAGTTCAAACTGATGTTTCAGCACCTTCCAGCCGTCACCTTCTGAGTTATCCCTCCAAATCAAGTTGCCATCCTACATGCGGCACTCTGGCTGGGGGCTCTCCTGCCACTGTGTATGCACCTTGTCTGGGAAACCTTCAGTGACCTCTGCATCAAGAAACTAAATCGCTTTTTCACAAGTGTATTTGATTATCAATAGAAAGACATTGTCTATAAGCAGCTCAGAATAGTAGTGTTTGTTGAAAAGTTAGGAGATCTCATAGATCTTTAGGTCTCTGATCTGTTTGGATCCGTTAGGGGACAGATTCCACTAAAACAAGAGGAGCTGGACTAAATTAGAGGAGTTGGACTGAATTAGAGGAGCTCTCAACTTGTAGCTGGGGGAAAGGTTATTTGTCTTTGCCACTTTCAAATGCTATTTTGAAGTAACACCAGGTGGTCTTTCTCAACCAGTGCAGTGAGCATGTTCAGTGCTGTTTGTTCCATGGTCTCAGAAACACCTACCAGGTGCATTTACCATGTATTAGCAGATTAATGTAGCAGGAAGGGGAGAAAAACCACAAACAGCTGCCTCTGCCTCTGTGGAAAGGAAGTGAGAAGGCCACTGTAAATGTTACCCAACACCTAGACTTCTTTACCCTGTAGAAAAAGAAAGGCTACTACCTGGCATAGCTACCAGATGTGCATTTTGGGTGTGGTCTTAACTAATATGTGGTGAGAAAGGGCTTGGAGGAAGATGAGCTGGCTGCTTAGAGTCCTCATTGAGCCAATGCTACTGTTGCATGTGAAGAAGAAACTCTGAAAGAAGAAATTGAGGGTCCAAGTGGAAGATTCACTGATGGTATCCACCCAAAACCAAAACATCAGGGTGCTGTTCCTGCCAGTAGTGGCAGGAAGAGTCTCTCAAACTCTTCTGAGATGGCTCTGGTGGGAATATAGCACAGTAATCTGTGAGAGGATAAAAAGTGCTGCTGGCTGCCAAACTTCTCCTGAGGGTATAGATGGAGAAATGATAAACTAACGTTCAAGATGTCTGGTAAACAGGACTGCAGTGGAAGCAACTGACAGTCTTGGCAACACACTTCTAGATCTCCATTCTGAAAGGTAACTTCTTTTGTGGGCTCCTTCCTGTTGTTACTTGCGACTGACTGGAATTTCTTGGCCTTTCGAGGTCAGAAAACCAGCAAAAGCATTTTGGGGTTCCAAGTATGCTCCCACACAGACAGTCCTGCTGCACCTGAAGTGGCTGTACTTTTTGATCTCTTATTAGAAAGACATTTATGACAATGCTCCCTTCTGATCTCATAAGGGGCTGTTTAACTTCCTCTCTCTTTACGTTTCTCTGAGGAATCTAACATAGTTTGTATTCCTTATCTGTGTTTTGTTACTGATAAGACAAGTAATGCACAATACTTTAAAGAATTAGATAACATCCATCTAGGACGTAAAACCTGTTCCAGCTTCCTCAAATCCTTTTAAAAAACCCCTAGGATCCAAACGAAAAGCAGGATTGAATCTTAGGCTATGTTAATATGGCACCCAAAAAGGAGGCTTAAGGAGTTATTAGATGGGAAGGAAAGAGGCCCGGTGAAAATTCAACAGGAAAATTGATTTGATGGCCCATCATTACAATAAAAGTAGTTCCTTTGCATCAAATGCCAAATATGTCTGCACTGCTGATGCTTAGAAACACATGAGGTAAGACTTCGGGCTGAAAACCCCAATACTTTAATGGAAATGAATAGCACTATTTTTTTTAAAGCCACGTTGGTGACATTTTGTCTCTGGGGTAACTACCGGGACAAAGAGATGCTTGACCACCACGTACCACAGTGATGCAAGTGGGAAGTCACGCTGAGGTGAGCAGCTCCTGGCCCCACTGCTCCTTCTCTCCTCTGCTCCTCACTTTCCTCTTGTGCTGAAACATCTGTACCTGCCCCACAGCAGGAGGGAAGAGCACTACAGCAACAAGCAGCCAAAGATGAGCGTCGCTGCTGGCCCGCACCTGTAGTTTTGGTAGCCCATGGATCATCTCCAGCCTTGGCCCTGCAGCCACTGCCTGCTGGAGGCTTGCAAGGTGATGCTCAGCGAACAGCCCATAGTGCTCGTCCGCCTCATCACTTAGTGTCCCAAATTTCCTCGCACACCACAGCAGTCTCTTCAGTCAGGAACGGGTATACTAGAGCAAAGATATGCATTTCATTCACTGAATGAATCCCCAAACTGGTTGCATTTGGAAAGGCAAACATTTGGGTTTAAGTTTGTTGATTTCTTATTTTACGTTGTGATCTAATGTAGCTTTTTCCTTTCCTTCCCTGGCACCACACTGGCTATTATTTATTTATAGAGCAAGCAAAAATGGGCTAAGCTCTTGGGAAAAAAAAAAAAAAAAAAGAAGAAGAAGATATGGAAAAGGTGTTGTCTCTTCCTCTAGTACTAGCAGACTAACTTTAGATGTGATGGGATGAAGTGGGAGTGAGAAGGCAAGAGGCTGAGATGGGCTCAGGGACAAAGATCACAGCATAAGTACATGCTGGATGTTCAAGTTTTACAACAAAATTGTTGATGCACATGTAATCATTACTTTGCTACCCTGAACTCAGATATCCCTCAGAAATCAGTAGTTTTCTCATCTCTTGCTCTAGTGGTTCTGAAAATTTTCATTGCTAAGCCATCTTCATGTTTTTTACCCTTCTCCTTTCTGTTGCAAAACAAAAATAATGTTACTGGATCAGTAAAGGCTAACTTTAGAATTCAAAATACCAGGAAATTTAAAGTTTAAAAAGCAAACAGCAATTTCGTGTCCTTGCATTTAAGGAACTAGAGTCCGAAATTGGATATGACACTACACGGGAGCCAGCTCTGAGATCCGAGGTGAGAAGTACCAAGTACTATGATCAAACAAATAAAAGCGAGCTTTGAATTTAACAGCTATTTGGGTCTCTGTGCCGCTTGCAAAGGGCATGTTGCAAGAGCTGAAGAGCACCACATGGTACAACAGAAGCTCGTATGAGAGATCTGGCTGATATTATGGAAAAGGCAGAAAAAGAAGTGGAAAGATCTCAATACCATCTAGCTGCAGAGATAGGGGAGAGGAAAGATTTAACAAAAAATTATCTCTATCAAGCCTGAAAGCAAAGATGCTCTCTGACATTGAGACAGCTCAAGAAGAAAATTTGGGTAATGAAGAAAGGCAGAACAAATTAACATGCTCCAATTTCTCCTCAGTCTGAAGGGTATTTAGCAATATAAAGGCCAACTACAGCAGACAATCCTCAACATACCGTTCCATGCTGCTTCCCATTCTAAATCCCCAAACTTGCCATATTCTTTTGTTAAATTAAACACAGTGACTCGTATTTCGTTAATTATGATGAGTTTTGCATCATGTGGAAATTTATTTTCATGCACGTTTGAATTTGATTCAAAATGCTATTTCATAAGGTGTCGGTTTTGTCCAAAAAGCCGTGCAAGTACCAGCCTTACAGCTGTGACTGTCTGAGAGTTACCAGGTTTGTGAAGTCTGAATTTATTTGACTAGCTAGCAGGGGGAGACTTTCTTAGAGGGAACCATGATGCAGTCAGAAGCTTGAACTTTGATGTAATTTTTGTAAGAGAATTTGCCCCAGGTGCTCCTACTGTTTCATCTCAAGCAAAAGAGCCATGAGGATCAAATATAGCCGAGTTGATAGGAACAGATTCTCACCGTGCTGCAGAAGAACACTCAAGAAAAAGCAGGTTGAAATATCAAATACGAGCACACTCCACATCACCCGTAACTTGGAGTTTGACAACTGGCTCACGCTTAAAAAACACCCAGTGCTTCCTCTGAGACAAGCTCAGTGATTCAAGGACTCGTGGGCATTAATGAACGATACCGTCGAATCAAAAGGTTTTCAGGGCTTTGTCAGGCTGGATGTGGCACTTCAAAGGAGCCCGTTGCGCTGCTCTACTGTGTTGTGGGCTATTTGCAATAACCGGCTGGTTGTCCCTGGGCATTATGTTAAGTGATGGGTTCCTGCCTCCTCCTCCTCCTCCTCCTCACCAGGTAAAGCCTGCGATGCCAGCCTGGCTCTCGGTCGCATCCTGCTGTTTATCTGCAGCTCACAAGCAGCAACTCCTGGGCTTCCAGAGCTTCGGCCTCTCCCTGCACCGGCGATAAGTCACTCCCCGAGTCCTTTCTGCCAATTGTTCTTGGCAAACAGAGCAGGGAAGACTATTGTTGTTGCTGGCTGTTATCTCTGCCTCTGACTCCACTTGGCGGAGGTGCAAATCCAGCTCTCTGGTGTGGAAACAAGCCGCTGGACTCTGGATGAGTCAACTCATTAATAAACAAAGTTACAAAGGAAATGGGAATCAGCCTTAACAAAATAAATGCATTAAAAAAGTTTATTGGATGCTACAGTGTTTGTCCTCCCCAGTGTGACACTGCTTTATCTCAGGCCCCAGCCTTCCTATCAGAAAATGGGGAAGTGAGTAGTTTATCAAATTTTAATCAGCCTAAATGTTGATATATTACTTACATAGCACGGAAAGTATTTTCTGTGTTGTTACTGGTGAAGGTGGGTTATTTTTAATTATTCCTTTATATCTGCTTCTCCGTTTCTATACCTTCCCTGCTTTGTGGAGTGTGCCAATGCTAACTGGAAAACCTTCCATCACCTACTGCTTGTCCTGTCTCCGCGAAGGAGCCCAAGCCAGCAGCTCTGTGGGGAGCTTAAGACTGAAGTATTAAATTCTCATGAAATTTTCTTTTGTGCTGAAGCGGAGGTATGTGATCAGATTCAGGAACACGGGACTTGGAGGGGTGGTTTGCAGCTTTTTCATGGGTGGAGAAGGTGGTGGAGTTTGCTTTGTATTTTGTTTAAAAAAAAAACACACAAAGATTTTTCTATTTTCTACTTACAGCAGCCTTCTCCATACCTCACTGTTGGCCAGGGAAGATTTCGTTTGGATTGGGCCTTAGTGTCATTATAGTGGTGAAAAGGAAACCTGGCTCTTCTCAGGTCACTCGACGCTCCTTATCCCACTCCTAAGGCCAGCATCACCGCTTTTCTTGCAGCAGCATCGGGAAAGCCCCACAGCTTCCTCGTCTGTGAGATGTCTGCAGCCATATCCCCTTCTCTCATGATCAGAAGCCAGTCTGGCTCTCCAAGAGACGCTCCAGCGCGCAACTATTCCAGAGGTGTTAAAAGAAAACAGGATAGATATATTACACTTTAGAAGAAAAGCTAGAAGTAAAACCAGTGTAGGCAAACACATGCTGCTGGCCTATTAAGTTCCACATAAAGCAAAGCTGACTGGAAAGATTATTTGCCGTGAACTCTTATTAAGCCAGAGCAACAAAGTCCTGTAAGTAATACACAACCAGCAGTCACCTTGTCTTTCAGTACCTTTGCAAGATAAATTTATTTCCAAGCCCCAGAAAGGCTGTCTGATGGCATGGGTGTATTTGCTTTACAAGAAAAAAAAAAGGGAGATTCTTTGTATTTTCCTAGTAGAATTGCTTTCTCTCCCCTCACCAAGTCACCATGTAGTTACCCCCTATAACACCCTTTGAAGCTAGGCAAGAGCCAAAGCCACCCCACCTCCCACATAGTATTTTTAACAAACAGTGCTGCCTCGGTTCTTCTTCCTACCCAGCACTGACGAACAAGTTTAACTCTGGAAATAAATCAAAGATGACCAGCCCTATACATTTTCCTCATTAAGCATTTCGTGGAACACACATGAATCTGTAGCCACCTGGAAAAACATCAAGCTGGAATAGCGTGGGGGATTCTTAAAGAAAAAAACAAAAAAAGACAGCAAATGCCTGGTAAACTATGCCTTATTTTCTTTTTTTTTTAATGCATTGCCAGAGTTCCCTAACTAATTATGAATTAGACAGATAGCAATTGTTACACAAACAGAGTGTGAAATGCACTGTTTGAACAAGTAAAATCCATGGAAAACACATATCTGAAGTGTCTGCTGAGATGCCTTCATCTGTGTTAGCAAGCGCTGTGCAAAGGATAATACTCAAGAGTTAGGAAAGGTCACAGTAAATTTGCCTAAAAAAGCCAATGGAAAGTTTCCGAAGTGGAGTCCTTCAATGAAGCGTGGGCAATTTTCCCAGAAAGTTCACCTACAATGCAGTCGGTCAATGGCAACCCATGGTGTGAACAACAAATCAATTGTGTGTTATGTAAAACCCAATTTCTTTAATCAGTTGTAAAAGTCAAATAGATTTAATCCATTTTTCTCTCTGCTCTTGAATAATGAAGAAATGTGAATAGACATATGATTTACTTTCTCTGCTCTATTTACTTACCAAAGACTTTACTCTCCAAATTAGACTTTCAATTGTTTCTTCCTACATACACACTTCTCCAAGGTTAATATTATTTTCACCGTCATTTTCTCATCTCAGTCATATCCATTCTGAGATGAAGCAGAATGTATTTAGCAGTCTATGTGAGTACACATTATACATCACAATATGACATTATTTTGGTTTTAGTATTGTTCATTATTCTTAATATTACCTAATTTCCCATATAGCTACTTGCTTTTCAGCCAACACTGTGTGATGAAGAGATGCTTTCATCCAATTCCTCACAGTAACGCATATATCTTCTTCTACTGGTTTCAGTAAATTTAAAATACAGTGTACATAAATAATCAACATTGTTCTCTAAATCACATTACACTGCAATTGCAGCTCCATCCTCACGTCAGGCTGCCTGCTCTTTGTTAGGTTCTTCTACATTTCCTTCTCTTCCTTTTTAAATGTGACTGAGTAAATTATTTTTTTTTTTATGGTCATGTGTTGATTTTACCACCCCGCTGCTTGTGTCTTCCTCCAAATCAAACATTAGACAGTGCCAGCACCAGTACAAACCTTGGGGGAACTCTACTTAACCTTACTTAAACTCTAGGAAAACAACTTGCATTCACCTTTTCCATCAAAAAGTCTTAGACCTTCTATGATAAAGTTAACCAAACTGACCTTTTCGCATCAAAGAAAGGGAAAAAAAAGAGAGAAAATTGAAAGCGGAACTGCACAACCCCTGATTTTAGGCTTGTGGAGGAAAACACCACCATGGATGAGGTGGGTAGAAAAGGAATTTCAGGTTTCACAGGGCATCGTTGCTTCCCGGGAAGTCAAGCAGAGAACAGAAATGAGAGGAGGGAAATAACGGGGGTGAACGTGCCCCGTGGGAAAGAGCCTGTGAGGGTGAGTCCCGCTTCAGGCCAGAAGGACGCACACACGGGCTCCGCTTCCTCGGTCCCTGCACTGTGAAAGAGGGGACTGATCATCACTGGAAGTGCACGTGTCCTAGAGGATCTCGTCTCCTGCAAGCCCAAAGGCAGCTGCTGTACCCATGGCCAATGGTGTGTGAAATGTATAAACCAGGTCACTTAAAAAAAAAAATAAATAAAGCGTCCAAAAAAAAAAAAAAGGGCCCAAAAAAAAAAAAAGTGCGCTAGAACTCTCCAACCCTCCCAGGTATAATTACAGAAAATAACAACAAAAATAAGGTGGCTTCTGGCACTTTTTGGTGTTCTGAGGTGTTTACTGTTTCGAGCCTCGACTGCGGTCACGCGTAGGACGCATAAACAGTGAAGTTGGCCAAACAGATGGGGCACGCAACCGGCTAACTGGGGACAAGCGTGCCCTGGCGTCCGGCCACCGCGCTGACAACACGACAGCCCCCAGGAAGGCAATTTTTATTTCAATTTTTTACATCATTATTTTAAACACTGGCTTAACTGCTGCTCTAATTAAAGAATAGGCAATAAGGTAGGCAAAAAATAATTTTTTTCCTAAAGATGGGTTAGCTTTCATCGCTTTGCTGTTTACAGCATTTAATGGGAAGAAGCATGGGAAGAGAATCTAACTGCAAATGCCTTATCTATCTACCTATGTAGTACCATTATCCCTACAGCTTTAGTTTTATCCTTTTCCTTGCTTACACAAGAGCTATACAGACCCCAGGAGCAAGACCTTGTACTTATCACAAAATGCAGCTACTCTAGTAAGATATTTGGGAAAAAACAATCAAAAAATCCCCACAAAACCCTACTACCCTTGCATGCACAGTATTGTTACCTGTTGGAAAGCAGCACGATTTGAGATCTTTTCTTCCCCTTTCAGTTTTCTTTGAAACAAATTTTGAGCCTTTGTGACTCAGTTATTTGCATCGTAAGAAAAGGTGACAATCCTGTTTTCTGTAGACACTAAAACAACAGATAATAAATTCCACAGTTTTGGTTTGTTTTTAAAAATAGATTGCCTAAGGTTTCCTAACCATATATGCTACAAAATACTTTGTTTCCAAGAAAGCTGACACGTGAGTCTTCTAATCCAGTCTTTAGCTGTTTACCACTCAGTTCCATTTCTTCTAGTCAAATGTCTTCACAAAATATCAATATAAATATTATATAATACCAAGACACAAAAATGACTCCTAGTTTGCTTTACTCGACTCTCTGGGTCTGCTTTTTTTTCCCTCTTTCTTCTTAATGATTTTGTAATCGAACAAGGGTCTGATTCTCAGTGCAGGTTTTAACTAATAATCATTCATGCATGTCTAATTGCACGGGGCCAGGAACACTCTGAGCATTATGCAGGCAAACCCCAGACTTGTAATTGTGAGAAGTGGTAACTGAAATTACATTCCACGTTGTAAATTATCTGACCTTTCAGTTAAACATCTGTTATCGGCTTAATGGCCACTGAAGGCGTTTCGGTAATAAGAATAGTTCACTACTTGTGACTCCTTTAAGATTACATCGCCAGCTCAGCAACCAGCCAAAACCGAAGGGACAGCACCTGGGAAAAGCAAAGCATCAAGTCTTACGCAGGCTTGAATCCTATCACCAGCTGCAACTACGAGGCCATTTGAAAAGGAGGGCTGGGGAAGGGGGGTGGAGCCTGTTTGGTTCCACCAAAACAACTGTGGGAACTTATTAGCACATCTCCTCTTTACCAGGAGGAAGAGTACCAACAGCAAAATGAAAATAAGAAATTCATGTTCATATATCCCTGTTTATGCACCCAGGGCTGGCAGGTAGGAAAAGAAAGATCTGTTAAAGAATAAACTAAATTTAAAATTTATTGGGTTTTTATCATTACTTAGTTGACGTAAAAAACATTTTGACTTTTGAGCAGTCCTAATATCTAAACTTTAACAGGCAGTACCAATTGTTTTGCTGTCCATAGAGTGTGTCATGAGCCACAAAACGAGCTAAAGGTGTTTGATCTCACTATTTATGAGAGACCTAGCCATTTTAAATGCTTAGAAAAAGCTAGCGTTGACTTTTAATGAACTAATTAAAGCTTGATACAGCAAACAGGATTACACTTTTCATTATTTCATAAAACAGAAGGAGACAAATTACAAACTTGCAACAATAGATCCAGTTAAAAAATATCTAAATAGCACGGGCATGAAAGTTAAGTGGTATGAGAATACTAATTACATTAATTACATTTCTTTACCACAGTTCAGTGCTGTTATTAAAAAAAAGGGACTGCTTGCTTTTGTCCTTGAAGAGTCACCTCTGATTCCAAAAACACTAGCTAAAATTCTAGCGGCAGCGAAGTTAAGGAGAATTTTGCTGAAGGTTTCAACAGGAGCAGGGTTTCGCCCTTCTGCTTTCCCCGGCACAAACCGAACGCGCTGAGGGTACACGCAAACCTCTTTGCCGAAGTAAGATCTTCCCGGCCAGATGATCCCTTGGAGGCTCGAACGTCTGCTGGGCTGCAGCACGTGCCTGCACACGCCCCCTTAGCCAGCAGGACTAGGCAGTCAAGTTCTCTCAACTTATAAAAGAAAAACATCTCCTAGAAGAGCTGTATGATATGCGTATCTTCTCATTAAATCAGAACCATCTCTTTTCTTAATCCATTACATAGAATTCATGTATTTCCCATCTATGAGTATTTTCTCTGAACTTGATCCAGAAGCAATAATGAGAGCAGGGTCAATTAAGAGCTTCTGGTTTAATACTATTTGATTTCTGGTAGGCATTGACTTGCTGTTTCCTCACTATGACTTTTCAAAGCCTCCTGTGCTACCTTGCTAAAATGCTTCACTTTGGATCCAAACACGCACTTCTTGAGAAATACATTCCACCTGCTTGATTATTAAACACCTACCCAGATCAAGAGCATGAACCCGTTTCCCTGAGGCACTTTTCTATGCCTATAGAATGCCTATCATATAATCCAAACTTACAATCCAATCTAAGAACTCATCAAACATGAATTCATGACTAAGCTAAAAACTACATTTGACAGAGAATCTGCAAAAGCCCTATCTGAATCCTTTTTGTTACTCTTCTTTACTTTGCAGTAACAACAACAACAAGACACAAAATGCACACAGGTGGTAGATGTAGCCAGTCATTTCAGAGTCACAGAACTAGAACCAGGATAATGCTGGTAAAAATTACTTTCCTTGAGATGCAAGAGAAAAAGGTAAAGGTGCTTTTGCACTATTGATTTTTTTTCCCCCCATTTGTTTTCCTGTTACGGTGAAGTTCTCAGACCATGTTACTGGCTTTATTTCAGAGAGGTAAAATGGAAAAAAAAAATCCTTTTTTATTACACTTTTAACTTTCTTTATTCCACTTTCCTACCTCTAAACAACTTTGACTCAAGGTACTTTGCTGTCTTGTTCCTGTTTCTTTGACACGTAACTCCCAGGCTCGCTGCTGGAAGCCCGTGCCTGCCACCGGACAGAGGAGGATGTAAAAGCACTTCAGTGTTCCTGCTCCAAAGACAAAACAATTTGCCACAGCCAGATCCTCCTCCCAGCCGTGCCAAGTGCCCGGTAATTTATTACCCCTGGATGTCTGATTCTTAGCGAAGGAAACTGGAATGTCCTACCTTCATTCATAACACCGTCTCATGGAATTATTTTTTCCGGATTCCTGGGAAGTTGAAATATTTGAGAAGAATATCAGGAACTGTTGTTTTAGCCTGTTTGGTGAGTAGATAATTGCCTTCCAACTCTATTCTTTCAGGAAATGATGTGAGTGTTGCATTGTTCCTAGATGGGGGCAGCAATGTTTTTTAACGAGACGCATACATACGTATTTTTAAAAGAAACAAAACACAACAAAAACACTCAGCCTAAGCCACTGTACTGAACCAGACTTTTAAAATCTGCTGTAGATAAGAGGTTGGCCCAGACAGCGTGTCCATGTTTCACATAACTAAGAGCATTCTTTAGAAGGGATGTAAGCAACACTTTTGTTAAATTTAAAAAAAAAGACATCTAAAACAAAACCCTTTATGATGTGGGAGTATAAAGCTCATTATGTTAAGTGATATCAAACATGACCAGAAAAGACCCTAGGGAGAAATTATACTTTTTTATTAGATTGTAGCTTGGGAACTTGAAAGCACTGGGAAGGTGCACGTGGAAATCACATCATATATGAAGGATAATTTCTTACCGTGTGAAAATTATTTAGAAATAGTTTTCAGCTGAAGTTCCTCTTATGGCAACCATTTCAAAAGGAACATACTGAGGCAATGACCTGCAGTAGCACTAATCCAATAGGTGCTGGATAACCTCTATGCAGTTCTATGTCGACAGGCAAAGTAT
>NW_009708175.1:0-5629 GCF_000703405.1 Apaloderma vittatum | reverse complement strand
CCATCATAAAGCAACCCGCCGTGGTGGGCTTCTTGGGCCACTTCCTCCCTGCTTCAGCATCTGGCTAAGAAACAAAAAGTCAAAAATTAAACAGCTTGATGACATAAAACTCTATCTGTTCATGGATGTTTTAAAGGAAATTGCATTTGCTGTACCACCTGCAAGTCGCAGCTGCAAGAAATTTCAAAACATATCCTGGTCAGCCCATGTTTATAAATATTTATAAATATTTATTAATATTTATTATTATTTATAAATATTATAAATATAAATATTTACTGGGCTTTCTTACAACCAGAAATGGGAGCCTGAGCTTGAGCCCTCTTCTCCTGGATGCCGAAAACGAGAGGAAGGTACTGTCCTACATGAGAACATTTGTATTCTGCACTCAGGGCATCCCAGACAATGAATTCGATGCATTTGCCTAATACAACGAGCACCTCCAAATTTGCTCAGACACAACTATTAAAGACCTGCCACCTCTGAGTGCTTCCTGAGGCCAGAAAACTTTCCTGCTGTTGGAATATATTGTTTATTTAGAAAAAAATTTTGAACCATTTAGACTTCAGTAGTTTAAAGGGTACTTTCGCCTTAGGATTCCACATGTTAATTCATTGCTTGAAGCCAAGCTGCTAGCTAGGTGCTCTACTGTAATTGCACTTTACAATTTTTAACAGTGTTAAGGAAATATATTCTAAATTATGGTTTTGCTTCAAATTGGTACATTGGAGGGATGTACTGTATTCCCTATTTATCTAATTCATCTTAGAATCTTTCTAGGTGACATAGTAAATATTAGAATAGATTTAGAGCCATCTGGAGAGGGGATTTTCAGGAACCGGAATCTATTTAATGAGAGCTAAAAAACATCTGGAAAGGACAAACTTGGGTCCATTCATAAAGGACTTCCTATGACCTCAAGCAATCCGGAACTAAATTTCCCGAGGCTAAAGCTACTGCAAAGTGCTGTGCATATTCTAGAACATGCTAAAGCAAGATGCATTTTTGCTTATGAGAGTTTGGAAGAACACCGGCTTGGCAGTACCCCACAAGACTTGCAAAGCAAGCTTGCAAATTTATTTTACAATTAACTCAAAGAAAACTAAAAATGCTTATCCAGGTACTGTAGAGCTTGCTGCAGCAAGAACAAGGGTTATTTTTCTCCAAATTACAGAATACAGGGACCAGATACCATGAAATGCTGAACAAATTTACAGATTACATCAATCTCAAAGTGTTAGCAATGAATAACAAACAAATGTCATAAATATTTCTTTGGTTCTCATGAAATTCCATTATATCAAGTTGAATGCAATGCTTCTTAAAAAAACCCCCAGTGATACTCATTTGCAGGTCTGCTTATATTCACCCAGTGAGTCATTAGTGGGGAAGACTGAAGAAATGTAAGGATGTTTTTTTTAAATTACAGTTTTAAAATACAGTATCATCCCTCCTTCAGTGCAATCATCTTGAAATTACACATTGAAAGGGTCAGCTTTTTCTTCACTGCCTATAAAATTATGTTAAATAAACATGCGAATCATCCAGGTTCTGATCTGGTGCAGATAAAGCATTTAAGATGTCAATCTGAACCCTAGGTGGATAGCTCTGTTGGGAAGCAGAAATCAGAGCCTTGGATTTTCAAAGCTACAGCTTTAAGCCCTAACATGACTTCTGAAAGCCTTTCTTCTTGCCAAAGCTCACCATTGTCCCAAGTAAATTTGTTGCTACTTTGCTCATTACTATGTGCAAACCTGCAGGTACCACATGCAATACCATACACTCTTCAGAACTGGAAGGTACCTATATGTGGGGTAACATTTTTCTAAAAGATTTATTCCAAGCCTTATTAAAACTCACTTTCGTAACTGCCCCAAAAGAGATCTGAGCATTTTTGACTCCTCTTTTAAATGTCTGTGCTTGTGATTTCTGAACAATCTTCCAAATAAATTATTTATGAAAGTTGTGTTATTTCTTAAAATCCTACTACAGCGGATGTGCTCCCATCTGCCTGCATTCTGCTCTATCTTGACACACAGACCATAAGCCAGACCAACAGCACTGAGTGTATCACATCTTTACCACTTTGAGAAGTTAATTTAATTATAAACCATCACAATAACTGACTTTTTCAGAAGCGCATCATATGATAATTTCATTCACAAAAATCTTTGTGGAGGTCACCATTTCTTTACATCAACAAGCACAAGCTTTTGCTTGTGCTTCAGAGAATCCAACCCACTAAATGGAACAGCTGTGTAAGACTGAAGCTCTTGGAGGTTTTAATCTCTGACACTGAAGTGAATTTCAGATTATAATAAATCTCAGTCTGAACGCAAAAGTGTTGCGGAAAACACCTTAAATAATTTTAAGAGTGACATGCGGTAAGCTTTTTTTGAGGAGTAATGGGGTAAAATGTGCTGATAAGTAGTGCCATTTTTTGATTTAAAAGCATGTGGTTTCACTCACAAAATGTCTTGCACTTCCACAAAAACCTGTCCTGCACGCAAGCAGTAACATTCTGCACCTCATTCAAAAGGGGCTCCAACTTTTCTTCTTGGGCTTGCACTGACACCTACTGGAGAATATTTGTAAATCTCAAAATCCTTGAGAAGCTTTTCAGTTCAGGAGTGAGATACTATGTGCGACTGAAAAAAAAAAAGTGACAGACCTGAGATATAAAACATTCCGAGGAGAACAGCCCACAAGTTCGTTGTTAAAACAAGGCAGCTGCAAACAGAACAAACCAGTGGGAAAACCGGCGAATTTCGCGGGAAAAAAAAAGGCGAATTTCAGTGGAAAACAGCGAATTTGAGAAGAAAATCAGCGGACTTCGGTGGTAAACCAGGAATTTCGCCGGAAAACACGCGAATTTCACGGGAAAAACGGCGAATTTCACGGGAAAAACGGCGAATTTCACGGGAAAAACGGCGAATTTGAGAAGAAAATCAGCGGACTTCAGTGGAAAGCAGCGAATTTCGCGGGAAAACCTGCAAATTTCGCGGGAAAAACGGTGAATTTCAGTGAAGATAGGAATCTCTTCTTATCCATCAGATGTGTTTTGTTCTGAGATAACAGTAAGACACATCAGGTTTGTTTGGGAACTTTTTTCTGTCTTTAAAAAAACCCCAACAACAAACAAACCACATTTGGACAGAAAAAATATATTTTCCTACGATTGTTGGCAAGTTGCATCAAAGACAATTAAGCATTTGGAAGTACCTCAAACCCTACAGCATATCTTATAAAAAAAGGTGGAAATTACTGTATAAAGCAGTTCAGTAACAGTGCTCAGCTAGTCCTCAAAATGAATAAAAGCAGGCTTACAGGCATGTATAGACTGAGTTCATCACTAGCTGGTGGTGCGGAAGCCACATAAAAATATCTGTATCATTCTAAAAGAGGAACACATTCTCAGTATGAGTATTTAGAAGCTTTTCAAAGAATCAGGAGCACGTATTCCATCCACAAGATTTTGGAAATACCGCTTTATTTTCCAGTAAATATCCAACTTGCAACAACTTGCAACACTTGCCACACTGCCTCAAATCGATGAAATACTAAAATCTACAGCTCCAGTGCACAGTTCATTAGATATCTAAATCTTAATAAAAAATATCAGTGCAAAAAATAAAACTGAAGTCAGTACGCAGTTAAACGCATTTTGTCACAAAGATATTTGGGCTTTGAGCACGTACACATCAAACAAGCTGGTAAGAGAGAAGCTGCTTTCAGTCTGTGCTCAAAACAATCAAAACTATTTTGTGACCAATTCTAAAGACAGACAAGAACTTTTTCTTTTTAAATGAAATCTGACCTTAGTTATGACATTAATCACGGGTACCTAAGCCGAAAAATATTACAGAGGTTGCCCTCTATTCAAATGGAGGTTGCTTCAAAGGAGGTTTTTTTCATGCGTGGGGTACTTCTGAGTCAGCTATGTTTTTTCCATCCATAGCAGAGAATTTACTACGTTCCAGCGTGCCCCAGTGTCGGCAAGTCCTCTTTCCAGTCCAGATATGCAATGATGATTGATGAAGCTGTTGGGCCTACAGTAGTGGGACACAGCAGCTTGGCAGGGGTTCAGTGTTACTGAAAGAAATCTCAAATACATGTTCCGTCTCCTCTACCAACTTCAATCACACTATCAACATGCTGCCAGGAACGAAGCCGTGATGCCAAGCCACAAGCTCAGCACAAGCAGCCATTGTAGGCATATTACTCTTGCAATAGAGGTAAATGGTAAACTCTGTTTATTTTCACCCATTTCCATTCTGTATTGGACACCAACTCCATTACGGAAAGATATTTCCTGTACTAACAGCCAGCTTGCAGCAAATTTCATTAAGATACTGTGTCTCATTTTGCTCAGTTAAGTGGTTAAGTTAACTTCTTCACTTAATGCTGCTGTTAACTGCAAGTTTTAAATAAAAGAAAGCAATGCAGGAGTTTCACATACCCCGTAAGAGTAACAAGTAGTAAGAAAGCAGATCGGTAATACAGGTGTTTTACCACTAATGTCCACATTTGTTGTGCTGATAAAGAAACAAAAATCTTTCCTCGACTGCTTTATAAAGTTCTGACAAGCTTATCCTAAGTAAACCAACAGCATGTCAAATATTTAAGGTAAATACTGCACTAGCTACAAAACTAATACAAAGACTGATACGCTTTTGAGCTTGTTCTGGCTTTGCTTAGAGGAGTAAAGCTTAAAGAGAGGCCTGAGACATTTATGGGGAGAGAAAAGAAATTGTTCTCCGAGCTCACTTAGGCATTTTTACATGAGCAAAAACCATTTAAACCTCAACCATACTTCGTAATACTGAACATACAGCCGCAAAAGTGAAATTAGAACCGGACTGAAAACTCTCCCGGGGTCTTTCATTGCTAAAGCCTCAAAGTAAAACATTCTGTAAAGGAAGTTTTTTGGGGTTTGGTTTTTCTCCTCACCCCACAATCTATGAATGCGATTCACGGTTTTCCCAGTGAATTCTTAGCTAACTATGGCTGGAACCTACAACACCTACTTTTGGGGAAAGGGCTGTGGCTGCACTGGGATAGATGATGTTACATCAGTCTCTGCTTTTCCAAACAACAGAATGCTCTCTGCAGGTGGGAGAGAATTCAGTTTGCGACTCCCTGAGCTGAAGCAGTCTCACAACGTAACTTCCAGTTCCACCTTCCGATAAATGAAGAACTCCTGGCATTCCGCCTGCCCTGACCAGGACCAGCACAGACAGGCACTTCCGTTGAAAGTATGCAAACCCCTTCTTCCCACACCAAACCTGCAGGGGAAATTCTCCTTTCTTCTTACACGTTTCAGCTTTCCACAAGAATCGCTACGTAAGTCACAAGCAACTGAGTGTTGGCACAAACCCAGCATTACTAAAAAAGAAAGGTCTTAAAAAGAAACGTATTTGGCCAGCTCCTTCTCCATCCCAGAATACTGCTCTCTGAGGCGCTCCACAGCTTTTCTGTGCTCTTCGTCCACCTCCGCGCGCTTGTTTTGTTGTTCTTTCATGAATTCCTCCCAGTGGGTCACGCGCTTTTCTTCACGAGCCATCTGCTTGCCCGCCTGAAGCTGAGAGGAGGAAAATGTTTTAACGTTTTAAAATAGAAGTTTTAACAA
>NW_009708174.1:0-11941 GCF_000703405.1 Apaloderma vittatum | reverse complement strand
CAGCCAGTGGATGCCCACCGGCAGCCTGGCCTGAGGGAAATGCCTGCAGTTTCGGGGCCTTAAGGGGTGTGCATTTTGTAAGCAAAGGGTGGGTGGCAGGAGAAACACTCGTGTCGCATTTACAGAGGAGATACGTAGTCGCGGTTTGGTGTTTCCTCCCTTGCCACCCGTTTTGGTAACAACTTCTCATTGCGACACCCTCCTGTCCCACCTCAGCCGTGCCAGTCAGCCCTCTGCCGGGACTTGCTCGCACAGCCCCCCGACACTTTTCTCCATGTGGTTGTCATGCCGCCCTTCAGGTCTTTGCACTGTTTTTTGCCTTTCACCATCTTCTGGCAAATGCTAGAGCACTCATCGGTGTCATTTCTTCTTTCCAATGAGAGTGTTTTGCACAAAAACTGGAGGAAATAATAGAACGAAAACTTGTGTCTCCCATAAGGCCAGCTGCAGCTGTAAGTCAAGGTGCAGAAGTAGGTTTTGCATGTGTAATGCAGATAAGGTAACTTTTGTGAGAAGTAAGGATGTCTTCCTGGGACCTGTTGGCAGGATATAGACTTGTTCATCCCATGGGCTGTTTACTCTGCATCTCCTTTTAGGAAGGGAGCTCCTTAGAAAATCGAGTTAAAATTTTAATTAAAATGATGTAAAAAAGCTCAAATTGCACCTTTCTGTTAGTGGTATCTGCCAAGGACCAGGTAGCCCCAGCTGCTGAAAAATCAGGGCTTAAATTATAGTATTGGCCAACTTCAACCAAATTTGTCATCGTAGGAAAAATCCTAGAAGGTGAGCATTTCTGCATTTGTGACCTAGATGCCTGGATGAAAGGGAGCCTCGAGGTGACGCCGTTGTGGCTCTCTGGCTCTGTGCTCTGTTCCAGCCGTGTGGCAGGCAGGGCCAGGAGGCTCTTCGGGGTTTTTCCTCTTGTGCAGGGGCAGGTCTCTGATCCGGTTCACCTCGTGCTGCACGAGTGCTTGGAGCCGTGTTGTGCGCAGGTACGGCTGAGCAACGGGGCAGTTGGCTGGTGGGGTTGGCATTGCCACCGAGGAAATGCATATACAGCCAGAGGCCGGGAAGAAAAAAGTTAATCGGAGCAAGGGCTCAACAATTAGTAGTTATTTGGTCGGCAGGATGGTCAGCTCTATGGCATTTTGCTCGGTGGCAGTCAGGCTGCTTATGAGGAACATGAAAGACTTGAGGGGGTGGTGGCTGGAGGATAAAGGAGAAGAAGGGGCATGAGTGGACTCGATGGGGTCGGATGAGAAACAAAGGGGCCATTGTGAATGTGGGTAAGAGCAGGAAATATGCTTGGGAGTGAGGGGCACAGATCTGTGCAATATCAAATAGTAACGTTGAACTGAGTGCGATGACTCCTGATGTTTAATATTTCCCTTGCAATTAGTCTAAAAGCGTCGGAGGCTGGTGGCTGTAGCATCCTTGGGTTCAGCCTCGCCAGGCTGAGGCTGTGGCTCCAGCAGCCTGCCCAGCACAAGCAGCTGCCTCCCTGTTCAGGCTCGTGCACTGTGCTGGGGCAACCGTGCGCACGACTGCCCCAGTGAACTGGGAGAGTGATCTGGAGGTGGAAAGAGAGAGGTTGCTTCAGCAGCTCGATTGTACGACTGGAGCCTGATGGAAGCCACCTAGGGATTTCCCTCCTGGAAAGGGACTCTCCAGTAGCCTTGAGTCCAGAGGGGCTGGAACCAGAACTGAGAATCTGGTCTGGAGGTCCTTCTGTTACTGAAATGTCATATTCCTTAAATAGTTCGTTATTGTTATAAGTTCAAGGTTTGTCAGGCTTGACTCTGAGCTAAGATTATTGACTAGGCTGAGGAATAGGTGACGTGTTGCGAATATTTTAAAAAATAAAAAACCAGGGCACTGATGAGAAATGCATGAGAATGAGAGCTGAGGAGAAGAGAAGGAACATGTGTCTGTGTGATACTTTCCCTCTGAAGCCACATGTTACTGGTTAACTGAATGAATCTGCAAGACATTTCAAACCAAAAACTTACACTTTGCTTCCAGTCTTTTACTTTTTAGATAGCATTATAAATAAAAATGTGCATGATAGTTTGCACAGGATCAACCAAAGAAATGTGTACGGGAGCTTTTGACTGCTTCTTATATTTCTATTCAATCTGTAACAATACGGTTTTATGAGCATTTAGTTGAATAGTTAAGGGAAAAATAAGTAATATATGTTAGTGAGTTGTCACTAAATCAGAAGTCAGTTTCTGCAAAGTGTAAGGAGTATTTGGAAACAATTGTTTCTGCCTGTCCCTTTCAGAACTGTGAAATAAGATGGTTTTACGCTATCTAAACCGGTCTGAAATTGGAATTGGTTTACTTTTACTTCTGAAGTATGTTTTTCATTCAGACATATAAAACTTCGTATTTTCACTGTACCTTACCAACATGAGCATTTTCCAGCTTCCTCTAAGGTAGGTGTTGTTCCCTCTTAGTGAGGGCAGCAGGACTTTGCTGGGACTCTCCTTTGCTCCCAGTTCTTAATATGGCATTTTCAGAGACATGTGACCTACTTGAAAGCGTGCTTCAGACTTGAAAAATTGAAACAGGCAGGCACTTAGTAAGGAAAGAAAGTATAATATCTAAGGTTTCTACAGCTTTTCTTTGGTTACGACATTTTAAACTCTATTATCAGAGAGAAAAAATGGCAAACTCTATGTAATTGAGATCGGAGAAAAGCACAGGTCACTTGTATGAAACCATAACCTTTAAACCTGTGAGATGTTCTGTGTAGTGGGATGTCGTGAGAGGGTGATGTTGAGGTGCTATAGATGCACATGCAGAGCTGATGAAGGGAGCAGCTTCAGATACTGCTACAGTTCATGTTCCTAATGGAGTGATGTGTATTTTCACTAAATGCTTGAAGTCAAAACACCACCTGTTGCTGCTGATTCATTAGTGCTTGGGGATGACTGTATACAAATCCTGGGCTTAGATGTTTTGTGGTTTAGATTTTTTTAAATTCTATGATACGAATAGCATTTAAGAAATGAAGTTCTGGCTCAGAGTAGGTTGTCGCTATATTCACTCCTCTCTGGTGCGAGCTGTTTTAAGGGGCAGCAGTTTGAATTCTGCCTTTCCAAATATTTAAATGCCTGTCAACCTCAGCAGAGGCATTAGGAGGCTTTTTTCTTTCTCTAGAAGTGATTTGCTCTTGGTGATTATGTTGTCAGATTGTGAGCTGCATCTCTGCGTTAGAAAAGTCTTGAAACCTTTAATAAAAGTTTTCCTGAGGCATGAGCATTGAAATTCTGAATTCTTCTATTTTTTTTTTTTGAAGACACAAAGGAAGTAAGATTAAGTTCTCAAGTGATTGCATGATTCCCAGAAGTGAGTTTTGACCTCTGAAAGCAATATGCAGATGAACACTTTTTTATTTATTTATGAGCTTGAGGCTTTTTAGTGCAAGTTTCTCAGTTCATCTTGTATACTTAATAGATCTCTGTGAAACTGTGAAGTAGAAAAAAAAGTGTTATTTTAGGAAAAGCCTGAGTGGAATTATGTTGAATTAGCTTTGAGACTGAAACACCCCTCTGCACATGGTGAAATGAGATTCTACCTGTATGGAAATGTGCAACATTTTGAGGGGTATAAATGGGAAGAGCACTCTTGGTGAAGTATGCTGAAAAAAACCTCATTGTTTCATTTGGTTTGAGAGTCTTCATTGTTAAGCTAACAAATACTTTATCAAAGCAGACTTATTCTGTAAACTATGGGAATTTTCAAAATGAGCAGCTTTGTGAACAGTTGAGTTTAAAGCTTCCTTTTCCCTTTCAAAACAGAAAGATGATGACATTGAAGAGGGAGATCTTCCTGAACACAAGAGGCCTCCAGCACCGATAGATTTCTCAAAAATTGATCCAGGCAAGCCTGAAAGTATCCTGAAGCTGACAAAAAAGGGGAAGACTTTGATGATGTTTGTCACAGTGTCGGGAAATCCCACAGAAAAGGAGACGGAAGAAATTACTAGCCTGTGGCAGGGCAGTCTCTTCAATGCAAACTATGATGTGCAAAGGCAAGCTGTTGTACAAGGATAAAGTTCTTGCTTTTACAAACCTTTATTTCTTTCTTCCTGAAAATCTTTTCAGTTGTTCGTCCTGTGCCATTCCTCACCTCCATCATCTGTCACTGTTTCTATATCAGTTTATATACCAATTTCTTTTAAGTCATGCTGCAAAAATTCTGGTGTGGTACACAGATTTTTTTCAGCACTTAGGCACAGTGTATGTGTAGGCTAGTTTCTTTTTATCTTCGTGTGTTTCAGCTGTTACCAGTTTTAGCTGCAGTAGTTTGCCTTTATGGTCTTGATGGAAAGCGTTACACTCAGAAGACTTGTCACCACAAAAGGTTTTTTTGTTCCCCTGGCTTTAAAAAACGAATTTTTCTCTCAGAGAGAGAGGATCCTTTTTAAGCAGAGGAATGTTGTGCTCTTGAATTGAGGCTGAGAAAGGTTGCAGCAAGTGTATAAAGCAAATTTAATGCCAATTAGTGGATTTTATATCGTGCCAAATTAAGTTTTCTTTGTATTTCTCCTTGGTTATTTGTAAAACTTAATATGTTTTATTATTACTTTTGCTAGAAAATCGTTCTCTTGTCCCCATCCCCAGGCCACAACAGTAAGACCAACTTCTTGCTCTTAAATGTATCCCTCAGTTGTGGGGGCTGCTCTGAAATAAGCAGATTGTTGTAGTGCTTGAAAGGCCTGGAGCTAACTGAAAAAGTATCTCTCTTTTCTCTAGGTTTATTGTTGGCTCAAATCGTGCCATCTTTATGCTAAGGGATGGCGGCTACGCCTGGGAGATCAAAGACTTTCTGATAAATCAAGAAAGGTGTGCGGATGTTACTCTGGAAGGTCAGGTTTATCCTGGCAAAGGAGGAGAAGAAAGGGAGAAAGTGAAGAACAAAACAAAACCTGAAAAAGCAAAGAAGCAAAAAGATGCAGACAAGAAATCTAATAGCATCAAAGAGGACAACCGAGCGACCAAACAGAGAGAGGATCTATGACAGATGTGTTGACCATAGTGAACATTGCTCTGCTATTCCTTGAAGGGAAACTAATTTTCCATACAGTTCCTGGCTTTACTCGGGGATGGGAGGGAAGGAAGTGGAGATTACTGAGGTTAAAAGACTTCTATGTTGAAACACACCAGTTTACTTATTAATATTGGCCATTTGTTTAGTTACAGGAAAGGTAATGTTTAATACCAGTGTTTGACTACTTTAGTTTGTAATTTTTTATGCTTTTGTTGTTGTTTGAAATTAACATACAAATCCATGTGTCTAACACAAAGTTAGTTTAAGTGGAAAAGAAGAAAAAGAGTCTCAGAATACACCAGTGTTTGTCTTTAGTAGCCACATCCATCTCGGATGTGCAAATTAGTGATTGATTCATAGCTGCTCTTAGATAGCAGAGTACAGGGCTGAAAGATTCTCTCGGAAGCCGGTTTGCTAGATTCAGGTGGCAAAACTGCCTAAAATTGCAAAGAAAATTATTAACAGCAGCCAAAGATGCCTGAAATCGTGGCATTTAGGACCTGTCCCGGTTAGACTACCTGTTTCTTTAAAACGAACAAAACCCATCCTGTATGTCCCCCGAAATCCCTGGAAGCGTGTAGAAGCGAGGCAGATGTTTGGCTGAGGCACTTCCACGTCAGCACGGAAGGGAGACTCTGTACCCCTCAGGGATGCCGGGATGTTAACGGGGTACAGGACCCATGCGAGCAGCGGCGGGGGAAGGAGAGGTTTGTGCCCTTCGGGTTGCTACTGCTGCCAAAGAACTGTGCCTGTGGAAGGAGATGTTCTGTGTGCTCCACTGTCTAGACAGTGAGCCAGGAGGAACAGCTTTCACTCTGAAACGAATTTGTTTTGTTGGTTTAAGGGTTTGTTTAAATCTCTGAAAAAAATATTAGTTATGGTACAGAGTTGAACTTTTGAGTTAGACATATCACTTGCTGGTGTTTAATAATCAGATTATATTTGAGGTTTTTTGGTTATTTTTTGGGGGGGTACAGATTCCTGGCTGACGTGGCTGATTGTAAATGAACGTTTGATTTAAATACTGTGAAGTTTGATGTATGGGAGCAAATAGAATTTCTCCTTGAAACATTTTGTATAATCGGGAAGATTTTGTTATTATTCAGATTGTATTGTGTCAAATGCATTGCTTGGAATTGTTTCCCTTCTGCCTTACTATCTGTTAAGGACTAAATGCACCTAGTACCTGTGGTCCGTATCATTTTCCAGAGGATGAAGACAGTAATAACTGTCTTCATTCAGTACTACTAAGATGTTACTTTTGACTCTTTATTTAAGGTGCTAAAATCCAAGTGTTTTGGATAAAAGGTCCTATGAACCATAATGGTTGATCTTGTGGAATACTTCAGTATCAAAAGTGGGAAACTGTGACTTGCTGAGTGCTTGTTCTAAAATAAAATATGTCACTAAACTTACTGTTCAGCTGAGTAGTAAAACCTTTTTAAATAATTATGTGTTTAGTTAGGTATTCAGGAGACAGACTAACTTGTCTTTGGTTTCTGTGCAAAAGGACTAAATGGTGTTGTTGCAGGTTCCAGGTGATCTGTTCCTTAATTTTAATTACAATTGTATGAATTTAAGATTAAAGAAACCTTTCCAGCCACGTCCAGTAAACAGGTCTGAGCCTGTTTATCTGAGTGAAAAAATGAAAATCCTATGCTTTTTCAGGGTTAACTATGTTACTTTTATATTCTGTTATTAATCCAGCTATGTAGTGGAATTGAGAAGAGCTATTTGGGTATCGGTTGCATTGAGGAGTGATGTGCAGTCTGTTTCTCGTTCATTTTATCAAGTGCTCTGGGTTTTCACCTCCCTTTTTTGAAAGAGTATTGCTTCTCATCATCAAGAGATGAACAATTCAGATGAAGCTATAAATATGAAATATTAATGAGGGTTTTGGTTTTGCAACTTAAATCTGTGGCATAGAGATGACAATTCAGGTTATGAATCAGAAACTTGTGGAAGTGCAGTTTCTGTTGTTTTCCTGATGTTACGAAACATAGACATGATTTTTTTTTTTGATCAAATCAGATTCTTCCCAAGCTAAATAATTAAGCGATGCAAAAGAGTATACAAATGATACAAAAGTGAATTAGCCGGGGAAGACAAATGTGTACTATGGTATAGCTGTATCTCAACTTTTGAGAATAGGTACTTTAGTCATTAATAAATCTACATTTACAGTAGATTGGGTTGTTTCCCTTTATAGTTAAAAAGAAGGGTCAAGCTTTATGGAAATTAAGCTGGTCAGCTGACCAGGTTCTTCGTTTGGTTTGGGTTGCCTGTGCCAAATGCAGACATGTTTTGTGCCACGTAGCTTGTAAAGTGTTTGGGTGTCTTTTTTTTTTAAGATTTTAGTGAAAGTAATGACTTGAGGGTTGCTTTTTGGTAAAAAATACAAAATACTGCCTTCAATTAGCTTTTTTTTTCTTCCATTTTTCTTCTTTTTCATGCTTTGCCCTCAAGAGGTAATTAAATAGGCTACAAAGTATAATGTGGCAGCCTGGCAGGAATTTCCCTGTCCTGGTGCAGTGTTAGATAAACAGATGCTACATGATAAAAATTATTTAAGAGGCCCAAACACAGCATCACGCACACATATATATCTTCAGAAAGTTAAGATCATTAATGTTCTATAAGTACCCCAGCAGATGTTGGATTCTGCTTTGTAGGTGTTCTACGCTGAGTCTCATCAGACTTCCAATAACGTGTTCTTGACTCTACATTAAGGCAATTCAGATACAGCCTTTGAAACTAATTTCAAAAGTAGAATGGTGATAATAGCTCCTATTATTTCATTTTTTTTCAATACTGCAGAGGCATACATGGAAAATTACCTGCTTTCATGACAGCTAAATATCTGCTACTTTTCTCCACTCGGTTGAGTGATTTCTCTGTTCTAATGCCATAACTCAGTTTTCGAAGCTATCTTATTCTTAACCCAGCTGTCCTCAGAAGAAACAGTTTGTGATTGATACTACACAAGATGTGGTTGCACTTTGTGAAAAATTTCTAATAGACAATCAGCTTTTTATGTAATAAAATACTGGAATTAATACCTTTTTGGTTTGTTTTGTTTTCTTGTTAAAGGTAATCCTAATGTATACCCTGTGTTTTATCTGTTTGAATTTTTTTTCTCCCAGTTAATGCTTGCCTAGAAGCGTAGAAGTGCATCCCCTTGTTTTGGGAGCTTAACTTCATAGAGGAAAGTAGGAAGTTCGATGTGTAAATTACTAGGTGCGGGACCTAGATGAGCTGAGAGAAGTACCATGTGCTGTAAGTGAGCAACTGTTGGCGGTTGAGTTTGTAACAAAACATCCTCATCAACTACTAAGTCGTGAGTTAGCGATGCAAGCCACGTCCATATTAATTTTAAAAAGTGAGAGTGCAAATGCCATCATTACTATATTGGTAAGATTTGTACGTGATGGTGCAATAGTTTCCTGCAGTCCCCCCTGTTGCCAGTCTTGCCGCTGCCTGCTGCAGAGCTTTGTCCCCGTCGCGTGCTAACAGGGATGGCTGCATTTCCCATTTCTTTTGCAGCTTCTTTTTAAGTTTGTCTTTAGCTTTACTGCTGCACTTATTACTTGGTCAGGACTTCTGATCTTTACTGGAGTAGTCAAAGCATTTCTCTGAACAGTCATGTCAGCCTTGACTTTAAAAGGCTTTACGTTCCTGACACTGCTCCTGAACTTTTTTGATTTTCTTGTGAAAAGGAAATCATAAATTAAGATACTGTTTTGTTAAGATAGAGAACAGCCTACTTTTTGTCTGAGATTCGGCCCCACTGTCTTAGGGGATTTACAGTAAGACTTGGAAATTACTTCCAGCCTTTATCTGTGGTTCATTTCCTCTTCCGTTCAAGGAGTAAGAGTGTTTGATTTTTCCAGAGGTTTGGGGTTTTTTTGGTATGGACATTTATAAAAATTCTAAGACTCTACGCATGAATAAGAGATATGGAGATGCCTTTGTTTTTACAAGTACCTGTTTCATTGGTGGTCTCATGTTTCTGATTCTTAAGATTTCTATGCTACTATGTCCCTTGATACTTTTTCATTTGCTAATTCTTGCTTTAGGACAAAAGAAATTGTCTTTCCATATCATTGTTTCAGTCTCTCCTATTGTGCTGGTTTCAAAGGGCCAAAACCCAGTGTATTCAGGTAATACTAAATTGCCAGAAGGTCAGAGCTGCTTGGATTCTTGAACGAAAAGCACTCTGCTTGAGTATTTTGGTGATGGGGTTTTTTTCTCCTCTGACAGAAGTCAGGTATCTCGAGCAGAAGAGGTTTGTGCAGTGTAGTATCTGATGTGTATTGAGAAGGTTTATGTAACACATTACGATCAAGCATTCTAGGGCACTCCAGCCTTTAGCCAAAGACAAGTGGTAAGTGCTTTGTTTCTGACCCATGTGGCGTTACTTGACAGACTGGTATTTTCAGCATTGACGATGGTGTCAGCTGGGGATCAGTTGTCAGAGGCATTGTATCAGTGGACTTCTGTAACATCAAAAGCAGATCTATTAATCATCACTTAACAGTAATAACTAACAAAGAATTTGTTAGCTGGCTCCGAAACAGCAGCACAGAGGTGACCAGTGTCAGGGTTTCTAATGTTCAGTGCCTGCTGAGGCTGTAATAATGAGCGTACTGGCAACATCCATGGTCTCGACACAGAACAAAATGGGGAAAGAATGTGTTACTCTTTGACGCTGCTCAGAAATAGAAACTTTTTTCTTTCTTATTCCAGAATTATTGGACCTCTGCTCTGTTGCAGTTGGACAGAAGAGAACTAGTATTTTACAGTATTTATTTAAAAAAAGAGATATTTTAGATTTTTTTTTAGGAACTAGAATGCTCTAATCCATGAGGCTTATAACCAAAACCTTTTTTTTTTTTCTTTCTGTAATGTACTGGTACCACCAAAAAGAAAAAAAATGTGGGCCCATCTTTACTGCCTGTAAGACCTACTGCTTTTAAAGATAATTTTCAGTAGAGTCTGAAAATAGGCTGGACTTCTGCGCTGGTGACATGCCCACTCATTCTGTGGAAACCACTAAGCAGCGCATTGAGCACCCATGAAATCATTAATATTTAAACTGGTTCAGGTGCCTTCATCGATGGCAGGGTTACACGTCAGGAGATCTCCCTGTGCTTTGGAAAGAGGTCAGCTCCAAGGGCCTGGTGTTGGCTTGCAAGGTGCCGGGCAATGAGAAGTGACTGTTCCTTGACCAGCACCCTGAAGTAACCTGGAACTTACTGTAATTTACTTATGTAAGACTTTATAGTCTTCTCTGCAGTGAGGAAGGGTGAATCATACAGGAATAATTGTATTGCAAGATTGAACTGGAAAAAAGAAAAAGGTGTTTGAACACTTTCTGGATCAATAAATAAAGAAATAAATAAAGGGTTTAATATGTATATTCATATGATCATTTCTCAGGATTTCCCAGACCTATGGCTGCAAGCCATCCTGTGTGGGTTTTTTTTCCTCTTGACTTGTACTCCCAAGTATCTAAAATAGATACACAAGGTTTTTCTATGAATATTTTATTATTCATCGTGCCAGTTGTATCCATAGCCATACCCTAAAGCTTTTCAACCACTGATAGTCAGCTGTTGTATTTCTGGTGCTGTAAAATATGTTGAAATAACCATGTGAACTTTAGATAATTGCAGTTCTAATACAATGGAGTTACTAGGGATTTTAATGGAAGCATATGTAAGAGGTTTTGGCACTTAAGCCAGCACTTGAGTAGAAGACTTTGAAGAAACCTAGCTTTTTGTTTTATTTAATGTGGGATTTAATTTAATGTTGTGATCTGATGTGCTGTGTAACTTAACCATGGAAAGGTCACTTTCCATCTTATTGCTTCTCCTCCTCAATCCCTGTTCCCCTCCCATAGCATCACCATTTAAGCCATGTTGTCCAGTTCTTAAATACCTCTAGTAAGACTTGTTATTATTTCTGTCAATAGTGATAAGACAAGACAGTCTTGTTTTCTGGGATGCGAAAAGTATCAACTTTAGATTTATAACAGGAAAGACCAGGCTCAAGAGATACCCAAATGACATAGTGGTACCAACTGAATAGTGGAGACAGGCTAAAGGAAAGCAGAAATAAAAGTCAAATCAGCTGAATTAATTTCCTGAGATGTCACTACCAGTTGACAGACCCTTGGGCATCTGTGGTTTAAGAAACATTATCCTCTACTATGCACTCAACACTAACATGATAGAAGATGAGATGAGATTACAGTTGTTCTGGGAATTTCACCATGATCTCACATTACACCTTCTGCCAAAGAAGGAACAATAATAATGCATGAGGGGCTTTTTCCAGAACTTCCCCTTGATTCCTGTCACTGCTTCCTTCTCACAGGCCCTTTACTGTGTCCTGGTGCCAGTCCTGACGGCTGCCCTACTCCAGCTGAGGCTCAGACTTGGAAAATGCAAGTTTACAAAGCTCTGCCTTGGGTTTTGTTTTTAAGGTTCAAGTGCGTGTACCCTTGGGATTCAGCTCCAAGGCTCAGGGATCACCACAGGGAGGGGCTTCTGAAGGGGTGTTTTGTGAAGAAGACATGCAAGAGGAAGGAAGGGTGTAGCTGCAGTAGTGGTTTCTACACATCTCTCCTCCCCACCCTTTGGACAGAAAGCAGATGGTGTGACAAAGCAGCCTCTGAGCCAGCTGCTGTGGGGCTGAGAACACCTGGACCCATCACAGCGGCTTCAGCTTCTGGAGGCTGGTCCGAAGATCTGCAAGCGTTACACAAAAAAAAGCACTTTGGGGAACTGGACAAACGCTGTTTCTTGCCCAGTGGATTTGAGAGAGTCGAGGCTCTGTGAAGCAAAGGAGGGAGCATTCGTACAGCTTGCGAGCAGAAGCT
>NW_009708173.1:4078-17867 GCF_000703405.1 Apaloderma vittatum | reverse complement strand
GTGAAACGAGGGAGGGTCCGGGGCACGGGGAGCGTTTCAGCTACGGTTATTGCTTCGTTTTGCCACGCCGGGGTGTTTCACTCCTCTCTCCTGTAGGCTGAATCCTGGGGGGGAAGCTCAGCAGTGGTTTCTCCGCCCGTTTCAGATGGCGAGACATCTCTGCCAGCCCCCAAGAGAGCGGTTTTTGCTGTCCCGGGACGCATCTCTGGCGCTGCGGCGTGCTTGAGTCCCGGCACTCGGCCGATGTGATATCGGGGACACGGCGACCAGGCAGGGACCAAAAGCTGGCTCTGGGACTTATCCCGTTATCCAGCTGCGTGCCAGAAATCTCACTGGGAAGCTCTCTGCTGGCTTGTCAACTCCACGTGCTTAGTTGGCTACCTACAAAATAGAAACATGAGAGGCAAAAAGTAGTTTTTCGACTTGACGTGCGTCATTTTTGGGGCCGCCTGACCTTTGGCTGCAGGCTGGGAGCTGCTGGGGGTTTGTGGCCCATGCTTCGTTGTGCTGGGGGCTCTCAGGGTCAGACTGTGCAGACGGGGTTTAGCAGGAGTGAGTGTTTGTTTTGGGAAGGGTGGAGTTAAAAAGTCTCAGATTCTGTAAGAGCGGGAATCTGTAGTGAGGGGAACTCGCTGTGGACATAACCAGGAATCCTGGACTGATTTCTATGAAAAAATTCAATTCTTCTCACAGCTCCCAGGGAACAGGGCGGTTGGAAACCACATGAGCAGGGGCATTTCATTCCTCCAGAATGGAGATACACTCAACAAGTGTCTGAGCAGAAAGCTGTTGTCAGCAGGTGAATTACTTCCAGTGATGGGAAATCCAGGGCGAGGGAGCTTTTTGGCAGACCTGGGTGTTTTCTGACACCTTCTTTAGCGCAACTACAGCAGAAGGACTTGCTGTTTCAGTTGTGGGACGTGTGACTCCCTGCTTTTATTTTTTCACCCGTAATCAAGTGTCTTGCCTCTAGCAGCAGGCGGTTTTTCTTGTTGAAACTTTATTCTTCAAGCTAGTAGTGGAGAAAGGCATGCAGGGCTTGCTGGGCTGCGCAGAAAGATCCATCTTCAGCTTTGCTGTGATCCCAGGTGTTTTGTGAGAGCGGCACTGGGCTTGCAATGGCTTTGTTTCCACACCGGCTTTTCCCTCAGGCCAAGCTGCGGTAAGTGAGGGGTGCAGCTCCAGTGTGGCAGAGCACCCACGCAGGCAACACCAGCTTTCAGCTCCCTGGCTGTAACGTGGGCTTTTAGTAGCAGCCTGAGCAAAAAGCTCTGGATGCAGGTAAAGGGGTGTCCTGTCATCCAGGATGAACCCCCTCAAAGATAGCCACCTCCCGACCAGCTGGGGATGGAAGGGATACCCAACGGCAGCACTCAATACGATAAATTCCTTGTTGGCACATGAGTCAGAGAGGAAAGTATTTCATTCCTGGGCCAGCAAACACCTCTTTCCACTTAATTGGTATAGAAAAATGAGGCTGAGATTCTCGTTTCTTTAAATTTGAAGCAGCCCCGGGGGAGCAGAAATCATCGCTGGGCAGGCGAAGCGCCTGCCAAGGGGCTGGGACCGAAGGCACACAGCAATGTCCTCCCCGGCCAGGGGTCCGCGCTGGGGGAGCTGCAGGAAGGCTTCAAAATGGGAGCATGAAAACAGCCGTTTGAGGGCGGATTTTACCAGGCAGAAAGTGTCTCCTCCAGCTCAAGTAATCTCTGGGAAGAGCAGGGGAGGGAAAGGGATTTGGGGTCACTCGCTTGTTTGCGTTCAGCAAATCTTTTTGGAGCTGCCCTGACTGTTTGAAGGCCAGTGACCTGGCAGTTGGCTGCATTTTGCAGCAGTCATATGGCTTTTGTTTGTGTTGGGATGGTAAAGCTTAGGAAGCAAGTTGGAAAAGCTCTTTTTCTTTTTTTTTCAAAAGGGAAACCCATTGTTTTGTGAGAGAGCCAGGGAGAGCCTTTCACTTTCCTCTGCACCACCAGACCAGGCAGAACTTAAAATCCCTTCTCCAAGTGAAGTAGCATTTCTCAAGGGTTAAGAATAGTGAGCAGTTTAGCAAAGGAGCGTATCCAGCCTCAAAACTAGGTTGTATTTCTTGGCTCTCAGGAAAGCACGCTCGGCTCATGCCCCATTACTCACAATAGTAATGACATAGCTTTAAAAACTTTTAGGTTGATGTTTGAGGTCTAAGCCCTGCCTCAAAACAAACCCAGCTGAATGCTGGTTAAATAAAGATGTTATGCTTTCAACCTGCAGTATTATCTTTTAAACTGTGATTATTTTTTTTTTTTTATTATTATGTTAACTTAGTTGAAATTCCTGTCTGGTGCAATGCTTTTACTTGCTGAAAGCAGCAAAGGAGCTTTAGCACTTCAAATGGGAGTTCTGTATTCCTGTGAAAATGTCAGGAAGCTCAGAAACGGGCTAGTAAAAGCATCTACTTGTGGTGTATTCTCTGGGTCTTAAAAAATGCACATTTTTCTTTTGGAGGAATTGCTTTATATGGAGCTGCTCTTTGTCTTGTTTGTGGCTGAGGTGGGGAAGTGCTGGCAGGGAGGGGGGAAAAATGCTGTGTCAGGACCACGTTATGTTAAGTGCTTTGTAGCTGGGGGCACGAAGCCCTCAGAAAGAGCTGTCAAATAGCCTTCCCTTGGGAAAAAAGTCTGGGAAAAGACCCTAGGAGAGCAATGCTGAACAGCAGCCGGCTCCTACACGCTGGCTGAAGGCATTTCTTCATTGCTCTGCAGCTGTTTTTCTGAGGAAAGAGCTTGGTGGGAAGCACTTAGCTTAGCAAAAGCATTCGTGGACTCAGAAAGCATCTCTGTCTTTCAGAGCAGCTCACCCTGTCCTGGAAAGGGAGCAGTGTCACCAGCAAAGCACCTAAAACCAGAGAAATCCCCGCCAGGGAGTCTTTCTCTGCCCCAGTTGAAAATGCTCACAATGAGGCCCCAGAAGGGATTTACTGGAGTGAAGTCCCGAATTCCTCCTGCCCAGGGATCCTTATATGTTCCAGTCCCGGGGGTGCAATGCAGCAGAAATAGCTCCTGCCTCTCCTCTGCTGAAAGAGAAGTGGCCGAATACTTTCTTTACCCTGAGTTGCTCCCATTTGTTTTAAAATGATTGGGTTGGCGTTATTTTTTGAGGTGCTGCTTGTACAGTCAGTCTTGGGACAGCCCCCAGCTTTGTGTTTCTTCCTCGAGGTTCTTGTGAGAGATCTCAGAGATTTTGAATTTTTGGAGCAACTGTAAACAAACTGCCTTTAACTGTATTAATGGAAGCAATGGGGCTTCGCAGCATTTTGGAGGGGGGGCACTTGCTGCCTGGTGGTGACAAAACCAAGGTCTTCTCTTGCAGACGACACCGACCAAAATCGAGGTCCAAGGCTGTACATGTCAGCACAGCCCCACTACCCTGAGCGAAGCGTGGCCACCCTTGCTCCCTGGCCTCCTCAGATCACAGCGCAACCCCACCAGGAGCCCTTGGCCAGCTCCCTAGGACAGATCAAGTTCAATCCCACGGTGCGACACATTGTGATCAACGAGCACAAGGATGTCATGTTTAATTGCTCCATCAGAGTACCTCAGCTGCTGCTCAGGCCAGATGCCCCAGGCATTTCCTTGTGGAAGGATGGGAGGGAGCTCCACGCGCTGGACCACATCGCCACCAGCCATTTTGAGATCCCGGACGACGAGGAGGTGGCAATGACATCCACCTTCAGGTAACCGGTGCCATCTACCCTGGAGGGCTGCTCTACACATTGGCCCCTGGAGAAGAGACGGGAGACTAGGCAGCTTGCAGGGGCTTGGTACTACAGGCGCTGCCTAGTCCCCAGAGCTTGGCTTTCCAAGCCCAGCTTCTGTCAGTGTGTGCTGTGGGGTGGTTGGGACTGATTGAAATGTACCCCCAGGCTGGCAGCATTGCTATGATCTTCCACGGGATTCTCCCTGCCAAAGCCCTGACATGGTCTCTGTTCTTTCTGGCAGCATCGTTGCCGCCCAGCGCTCGGATAACGGCTCCTACGTCTGCAAACTCAACCTCTCTGGCATGGAGGTGGTGTCGGATCCCATCATGGTACAGCTGGAAGGTGAGCTGGAGGAAAGCTAGATGGACATGCAAGAGGTCCGGAGCATTGTGCACTGGCTGAGTGACAGCCCCAAGGACCATGATCTGGGAGCGGTCCTGCAGAAATGGGGAGTCCTGTCTGGGAAGAGGCTTGTTGCGGGAACTGGGCAGAGCCCTGGGCAGGGCAGTTTGGAGTTGTTGACAGGGCTGTGTTGCCAAGCTCTCTGCATCTCTAGCTTCTCCACTTGTGTCTGTGCAGGTCTCCCACACTTTATTCGTCAGCCTGGGAAGCTGAATGTCACCAAGAACAGTCCCTTCAACCTCACATGCCAAGCTGTGGGCCCGCCGGACCCTGTGGAAATATACTGGTTTCGTGACAACATCCAAGTCAACGAGAAGCCCCACATCTCCCCGTCAGTCCTGACCGTGCCAGGTGAGCCCAGCAGTGTCCTTGCCATGACCAGCTGCGACACCTCTGTGTGGCGGCGTGGGACGGTGACTTGTGCTACCTCACTGGCCCCTCCTGTTAGGGCAGGGCCCGTGCTGCTGTGTGCCGTCACAAGGCCATTACAGCCTTCTTTGATATAGTTCGGTGCCATGCGTTGCTGATGCTTGGCTGGAAAGCTCAGTGCAGCTTAGTTTCTCACGTAGTCTGGCATAAAATATGGCTGTCAAATTTACTGGTGGTCCCATCTTAATGCCTCTGGCAGACCTGGGCTTGGCCCCTGCAGTGTGTCTCCATACCAGCCTGGTGGAGCACAGGGAGCAAAGTCCTTCAGGTATCATAAAACCCATCAAGGTTTTGCTGCAAAGGCAAAAGAGAGGAGGCATTGCTCGATTTGCTCATGAGGAGGAAGCCACTAGCTAATTAGCAGCCAGGCTATAACTGACTCAGTGTCCAAAGACGGGCTTTAAAAGGCAGTGAAAGCCGGAAGAAGTGACTCATTCCTCTTGGATGTTCTTGCATCCGGCTGGCACGCATTAGGTCGGGTTGTTCGAGCAGTCCTCTCTTGGCCCAGGAGCTGTCTTGCAGTGAAAGGCAGCGTGGCTGGGGCAAGCAAATGCTCGGCATGCCCGGCGCACCGTGGTGAACCCTTCGCCTTGCAGAAGTAGTGAGCAACATGCCCAGGAGGGACAACCTTACACCTCTAGTAAAGTCCTTCGCATGAAACAAAACTCCCGAGTGCGGTTGATGCACAGGGTCATCTCACTCAGGCTGTACCAACACCCCAGGGGAAACAAGCAGCTCTCCACTCTCGGGTATTTCCAGTGGCCCCCAAAAGCAGTCATTCTTTGTTACCAGCTGGGAGATTTGAGCAATCCTCGAAAAGCAATAAGTCATCTGATTCCAGCCGTGGTGGTGGTGGGCTCTTCTGCTTTCTGCCATTCCATTTTTTTGAACGTGCTTACTCAGGAGATTGTGCAATGGTGCCGGAGAAACATACAGTGCTGCTTGCACTGACAGACAGCACACACGTGGTCGCGGTGTGGAAGGTGAGTGAGCTGGATCTATGGGGTCACCCCCAGGCAGGCAGCACAGCAAGTGCAAAATAAAAGGTCTTTTACACTGCTGGGAAAAAATAAATAAAGAAAGTAAGCTGCAAGAGTTTTCCATGAACAGCAAGAGGAGAATTGGTGCGATTTGGGTGTTTTTTGTGGGTCCAGTGAACAGGTCCTTGTTTTTCTCCCCACAGGTCTTAATGAATCAGCACTGTTCAGCTGCGAGGCTCACAACAGAAAAGGGCTGACGGTATCCAGCCAAGGGCTGGTCAACGTGAAAGGTAAGCGGCAACGTGCTGCTCGCTTTGCTTGTTGACTAGATGTGTCCAAGCAGGAGCTGTCCTGATCTCCACCCTTTCCAGAAGTCATTCTGCATGAGCTGAAGAAGATGTTTTTAGAACTTCCATACGTATTTCCTCCCTTTCTAAACCTATATTTAAAATCAAGTAGTAGTAGCGCGGTCACCCAGTGATGTTCTGTCATCCCAGTATCACTGCTGTGGTAGGAAGCACCAAAAAGTACATTTGAAAGAAGAGCTGTTGGTCCCAGAGCAGGTTTCGGAAGGGCTGTATCACTCTTTTCCTTCCTTCACTACAGGGACCGTGTTAGCAGTTTTCCATAGGAAATGGTGGAAATTCCTGACATTCCTGGTGGAAGTCACTCGGGCAATGTGAGGAACGTGTTCCCCAAAATATATCATTGCCTCTAAGTAGCCTAGAGAGCTCACAAATATAGAACATGGTTAAAATAGTTCTGCAAATGACTTTTTCTGCTTCCCTGTCCACTGGTCCGAAACATCCTGTAAAGGAGGCCACTGCGGCTGTAGCCAGGGCAGTACCAGCAGCTCCCACGCAGTCGCTTTGGGCCCCGGCAGCTGCCAGGGGGAAGACAGAGATGCCACATTTGTGCTTAGACCTCCAGCTGACAGCCTTTGGCTTTTCCCTGCAGGGATACCGTCTGCTCCCACCAGCGTGCATGTCCTCAACCGAACGGCCCACAGTATCCTGATATCTTGGGAGCCAGGCTTTGATGCGTTTTCTGCCTTGAACAGCTGCAGTGTCCAGGTAAGCGTCCGTAACCCGCCATGTCCCTGCAACTCTCCTCACATAGATGTTCCAATATGGGTGGAAATCAGTGTTGTTTGGCACAAACCTCCTGGTCAAGTGCTTCCCAGCCAAGCAGCCTTCCCAGTGGGGTTTGGAGGTGGAGGTTTCTCTTGACCCTCCACTCCTTGCAAGTACTGGGAAGGAGCTGAGGAGTTGCTGGTCTCCCTGAGAAGCCAGGAAATGCCATCTCTGTGCAAGTAGTTTCCACCTGCCCTATCTGTTTGATGTTGCCAGATTTCCCAGTGCAAGCCCACTGTTTGCTGTCTTGTCAACGTGGTTTTTGTCTGGTTAATCTCTACTCCAGCTGAGATAATGCGTGGAAAGAGGTAGTGTTTGAAGCCAGGTAAAAGTGAAAGGACTCACAGGGAGGAAAGGTACCGGAGCTAATATTAGCTCTGCATCCACTGCTGCCTTCCAGCTGGATCTTGGGAAATGGGGTGGAGAGCCAAAGAATTTCCTATGACTTAACGTTCACAGTCTGTCATTCGGAAATAGCCTTTCGAGTTGGAAAACAAAACATAATTTCTGGCAAAAACACAGCTGTGACTAAGCCTTTTTGCTACTCTCCCCGTTGATAATCCCCTTGCTCGGGATAGTGTGGCCTACCGACCAAGTGACTCATTCCTGAGTACTCCGGTGCTTAAAAGGGAAGCTCTTGCTGTCACACCTGGCAGGTTCAAGTTTTTTCAATTTGCAAAAAGCCTGATTTTTTTTTTAATACATTAGTCTGATGGATTCACTCCAGAAGACACTTTCATTGGAGGCTGGATTAAAATGATCTCTAAGGTCCCTTCTAGCCTAGGCCATTCTATGATTCTTTGATTTTGCCTGGAAAATACCATCCTGAGATCCTAGGCTACCTAGAGGGGTAGTCTTATTTCTTAAGCAGAAGGGCAGGTCTTCTGCCACCCCAAAACCATGGACAGAGGTTTTTTTGAGAAGGCTGTGACCAACTGCTTGTGGCTCAGGCCGAAACATCCTGTGGGTTGTCCTCCAAGTTAACTGTCTCTCTTGCATGGGCATTCCTTGTTCTTGCTCTTCCCTCTTTCCTCTCACTGTCCCAGCCCAGGATACTCTCATGGTGCTTCCCACAAAAGGAGACTTTTTCTGGAGAGCTGCCAGGGCTGCATGAGCATCTATGTGCTCAACAGCTTTGGGGAGAGAGCAATTTCTCTCTGTGTAAAAAGAGCAATTTGTTTTTAGTGCGTTGAATTCCCCAGTGCTGCTAAATGTAATGATGGAGCCTGGCAAGGTCCGTGATAAGTCCTGCAACATCTGTTGGCAATAAGTCCTGTGGTCTCATGAGGTGTTCCGTGAAAAAGGACTTTCCTTTGTTTGGTAGTGTTATCGGATGCTTCTTTTGCTCCATGCCACAAGAAACAGCAAATCATCCCTCCCTCTTCCTTTCCACAGCAATGGCAATTTCACACATCTCTGTCACATC
The DNA here is from genome assembly GCF_000703405.1 of Apaloderma vittatum. Taxonomy (NCBI): domain Eukaryota; kingdom Metazoa; phylum Chordata; class Aves; order Trogoniformes; family Trogonidae; genus Apaloderma; species Apaloderma vittatum. The sequence continues at coordinate 9,761 of NW_009708173.1, read as the reverse complement.
CTCACTGCAACTCTTTCTCCTCTGCACGCACTGGAGCCCTTGCCCTGAGCCCCACGAAGGGCCCACTGTCAGCGTTCCACTCAGCAGAGCCGAACCAGCCTGCAGGAACGAGGCCCTGCCGGTGTTTGGATGGGAGGCAGGGAGAGAGGCAGGACTCTGAATCCTGTTTACAGGCGTTAAAATTGCTGCCATACGTCTCACCCAGCAGGTTGCTGCTGACTAATCCCTGTTTGTGGACTGATTTTTCAATTAAGGTTGAGGAAGCCGTTCCACAAAGCAATGTCTCACTTCTGGTCTTCAACACCTCGGTGCCTCCCCACGTGTATCACATCCAGCAGCTGGAGCCCATGGTGGACTACAACATCTGCGTTTCCTGCAGGAATGAAGTCGGCTGGTCAGAGTTTAGCCCCTGGGTAACTGCCAGCACCACGGAGGGAGGTAGGAAATGAGCAGTGACGACTGAGTAGGGCTTCTCTGCCTTGGCTGCACAATTGCAGGGCTCTCTGGATGACACCCTGGTCCAGAGTCATGAATGATCACGTGGTGGGACCTCTCGACTCTGTTGATCGGAGGACAAAAATTTACCCCTGGGAGGTCACCTGCTGGAATTATTAAAGGCTGTAGGAAATACTGTGTGCTTTCTGGTTGAGCTACAGCTCATTTTCCATCAGGCCACCACATCTCTGCTCCTCTAACTTTCTTTCTCTTTGATTCCTGCAGCTCCCACAACTCCACCGCTGAATGTCACAGTGTTGTTCAACGAATCCAGCTCCTCCCTGGAGATCCGATGGGTGAAGCCGCCCCTGGGGAGGATCCATGGGGAACTGCAGGGTTATCACATCTGGTACAGGTGGCGGAGCTCCAAGGGGTTGGTAAGTCACCAGTGAATGGGTAAAGCCTGGAAAAGATCCCAGCAGCCATCAAGCAGGGATGACTAGTTTGGTCTCGGTGCTTCCTTATACTCCCTTTGACCTTACTTGTCTGCTGTTTTGTGCTTTCATCCGGGCTTTTTTAATACAAGTGGCCTCTCTCTTGTGTGTTTTATGTAACAATGCCCTAAGTCGTTGATATTGAGAAGAAGCAGTTTTGCTTGAAGGAGACAAGAGGTTTCCTATTCTCTAAACTACAAATGAGATGCTTTTCCCAATCTTTGGTATGGCCTTTGGAGTGGCACTCATGGATTGGCAGCAATTTCAGCAATGAAGTCAATCATAAGGTGCTTGGGAAAACGTGTTCTCTGGTTTTAGAGTCCTTCCTTACTCAGCTGGGATTTATTCCATGCGTGACCTCATCTGCAAACCCACGGCACAGAGTTTCATAGCTTGGAGAACAGTGCCGGGGACCTGTCCGTGAGCGTAACAAAGTCATCTGGCACAAACCTCGCTTGCCTTTTGCAGGATTTTTGAGCCTCTGGCACATTGTGCAGATGTATCCAGCTTTTACCTCTGCGCTGTGGTTTGGCCTTCCTCTGTCCCAGGCTGAAAACTCAGAGAGGCACCGACAGGCTAAACTCGATGTGGAAAAAGTGACTCACGACCTATTTTTTGTAGGATGCTGCATTTTCTGTTCTCCTTTTGTGCCTCTGAAAAAAGAGCATGTATAGATCGAGACCAAGTGAAGTAAGGGAAACAATATCATGGTCTTGTGACTAACATGTTAAAAAAAAATGCTGACATATTTGTCATCTCTCAAGCAGAAAGCAAAAACCAGGACTTGCCCTTTAAGCCCTGGGACAGTGTCTGTTGTTGTTGTTGTTGCTTTTTATAAATTCCCCCTGTCAGATTCTTATGGGGTGAAATTCCTGCTTGGGTGAATAATTGTTCTCATTAACACTGGCTTTTGGGAGGTTCAAAAACCCATCTAGTGGGGTGGGAGTTAGAAGGGAGGTAACTGTGCAAGGGGCCTTGGCTCTCTGCAGACTGAAGGAAGCAGTTGTACTCATCGCGGGTTTGCTTCATCAGCCTCCAAGTTTTATGGAAGGCAAAAACGCGTGGCAGAGCCAGCTGAGGGCAGGGGCCAGCTTTTCTTTGAGAGGAGCAGAAATGGCTTGAGCAGAGCGTCGCGGGCTGGTGTGGTGCTCAGTTCTCCCATGCATCCCTGAGGGGCTCCTCAGCCCACAGACAGACAGCCTGAAGCACAAGAGCAAAGTGCTGGCTGCATAGTGGAGCTCTCATTTTTCAGAAAACAAGTCTCTGGGTTTTGGCCCCGGACAGGCTAAATATGAAATGACCCCAAATAACCCATCAATTTAACAAACCCTGCAGGATAAAGGCAAGGGGGTCCTATATTTCTGTGTCAGCAGGGCCACCTGCAGGCCTCTTTTCTACAAGCTTAAAAGCCACTTAAAAAACTTCCAAAAAGTTGCTCCGTTTGATTCCTAAACCAGTGGTTCTCGCCTGAGCCAAGGCTGCCAGAGCTGGGACGTGAAGAAATTCCTCAACTACCACAAAGCTCATAAAAAACCATTAACTTTGGCAGTTCCGCCCTGCCAGGACAGCTCATGCTCTCCATGGTCTGTTTGGTATCAGCCGGGTTCTGTCCTCAGATGACACAGGGCAGAGCTGCCTGTGATACCAAGGGATCCTGGTGCAATTTTGAGGCTGACAGGAGGGAAAAGATCTCACGTGCAGTTCTGCCGAACGAATGCAATCACAGGAGCAGCTTGGGGATTGTCTCACACCACGGCCCCGTGGCACAGACATGCTTCTGGCATGGAGGCGTGTTTCACATCCATTTCTCTAGCTTTCTGATGACTGTGAAGAGAAACTGGTCCCCTCAGAGAGGCTCTGATTTCCTTCTTCTTGTCCGCTGATCCTCCTCAATTGCTGCATTCGTTCGGCCGCATGATGTCCAGCCAGGTTAAGGAGCTGGGCTCTGCCAGCTGCAGCAGCCTGCCAGATGTTTTTGGACGCCACTGGGCAGCTGTTTTGCAGCTGATGGTCAGCAGAGAGCAGCAGCAGCAGCAACACTTTCTCAGATGAAGGAGTCCAGGAAACAGCAGGGAATTTAAGGGGAAAGACTTGGGTTTTTTAACCAAGGAAAGAGGCCTGTGCCACAGAGCGTGCCACCTGCTGCCATGTTACCCAGTAAGGAAACATGCCCTTAAAACTGGAAATATTATTGGCCCAATGCAAAAATCACAGACAGAAGATATCTGCCCTAAGATCTACTTTCTGTGGCAGAGTGCTTGAATGATCAAGCCAGGAGCTCTGTGGCTGAAAGTGGTCAGAGATGTTCCGTTGAGGCCCCGCAGGTGCCAGGGCTCATGGGGCTGCCCAGCATGAGCTGTGGGCACCCTTGGCTGGTAGCAGAGATGGGTGTGAACCTCCTCTTGCTGAGCCAACCACAATGAAGGCCAGGGGACAAAATCTAGGCTACCACCAGTGCGTTAAATGCACCCCCTTGTCTTGTGAGATCGCTTTCCTGCCTCTTTTCTGGCTCAGGCTGCTGGTCCTGCTGCTGTTGACAAGCAAAGAGCAACAGTGGCACGAGGTTTGAACGGGAAATGCTGCTCAGCCCCTTTTCAGATCCCATCCGGCTCTCACAGGCAGGGCTATTATTCTCTGTAAATAACTCGGGGCTGCATTTCCTCTGGGCCTGTAAAAGCAAAGCCAAGCCAATCAACAAAGGGATAACTCTCAGTAAATCCCCAGGTTTCCCTCCTGCTGCAGGGCTGTGGTGCTGTCTACCCCAGTCCAGGTTTTTCTTCCTTCCCTCTCTCCAGCAGAATGCCTCTGCTGAAGCCCAGCAGAACGCCAGCGCAGCCATCCTGCCTGTGGTGGCCACCAATGCCACCTGCTCCGTCCGTGTGGCTGCTGTCACCAAGGGGGGAGTGGGACCTTTCAGCAGCCCAGTGGAGGTCTTCATCCCCGGCAGCGGTAAGGAGATGCCTGTCACTGTCTGCGTGGCGTGGGTGCAGGGGAGAACGATGGGGGAGTGCTCAGGACGTGCTTTCTATGCCTGGCAAAGGCCATTTGGCATGCCTCCATCCTTCAGATGCTTTCCTTGCCAGCCAGGCTGTCGGCCAAGAATTTGGGACTTTCAGCATGCTTTGGTAGCCAGGAGAAGCTTGCTCTCCATGTGCAACCTTGGTCCTCACGCTCTCTTCTCCCGTGGAATCCTTTGGGCTTCACTGGGTTGGTTTTCAGCCCCTGGGAAATCCTCTCTCAGTCTCTGGGTTCTGTGGGATGACTCTTTCACCAGTTCCATTAATGGGATATTTTCTTAGGATTAGTAACCTCAGCCCCCTCTTCGACTCCAGCCTCCGGGACCACAGATTCCTTTGTTGTAGCCCTGGGCTTTATCTGCGGGACGGTTGCCGTCGGGCTCATCCTCTGCTTGTCCGTGGTCATCCAGAAAAGATGTGTGGAAACAAAATATGGGTAAGCCGAAGGCAAAACAGCTCACAGAGGTGCAATGACAGGTTGCAGGCGCGTGGGGCACAGGCAGGTGGCCAGCAGCCCACGCTGGACTCGGGGACAAAGTTCCTGTCTCCAGTACTGATTTGTTTGTCACAAATGGCATTTTTTCAGGCTGTGATGAGAGGTTAAGGGTATTTTTACTGCAGTGATGGTACTTCCCCTCTCTTCCTTAGCCCAGCAGTTCACCTTTCACTCACTATTCCTATTTTGAAAGAGAAGTAGACTTGTGCAGCTTGATCTGGTAGAGTGGCCTCGGTGTTTGATGTGGAGGTGAGAGAGCAGAGATGTGTAATACCCTGTGGCCTGTGGCCTAGAGAAACCCCTTCTGCCTTGTCACCCGCCACATCTGGCTTAGCCTGGTGGCGAAGCATGGCACAGGCACAGAGACTCCCAGTGGGCTGCAAAAGTGATGTTTTAATAACGTGGACAAAGGGCTGTTTTCTGCTACAATAAGCCAACACTACTCACTCACACTCGTGATTTTCCAAGTGGAATTTAACTGCTGTTTGTGTTAAATGACCGTGATGCCAGCAGCTTTTCTTGTAAGCGCTATCGCTTGAGTGTCTGCTGCCAAACTGATGATATAATCAAGTTCTTTGGAAGAGCATCATTTCAGTAATGGAGTTTATTGAATGGGTGAAGGAATCTCACCTAATCTGATCTCCCATGGAAACTGGTAGTATCTAAGGATCCCTTTCCTAACTGGCATAGCATTGTTGCTCTTCTCTTGTGATGCTAGCTCCCTGGGAGCTCTTGAGTATCTGCTTTATTTTTGTTTCCCGGAGCCAGACCCCTGCACAGCCTCATGCCAGAGGGGTTGCCCGGCATCTCCCAGCAGCGTGCCCACCACCGCTCTTTCAGGGCCGTGATGTGGAGCTCCCTTTGGTTTTGTTTTGGCTGGAATTGTGCATTGGGCAAGAGAGGAGATTGCTTTAGGAGGTGGTAGATCTAGGCACCATATTCCCCCCGCCGTGCAGACTACTGAGTAGGAAATGAGTATCCCATTTCCTCCCCAGAAAACCTCTGTGACTCACACCTTGACATATCAGCCTTGCTTACTGAGTGGCTGTTTTGCTGAGACGTCCGTCTTAAGTGACGCCGCTGAGCCAGTGTGAGGGAAATGAAAAAGATTAGGGCAAACACGCATTTCCTCCTTCGCTTCCCAACCCCCTGGGAGTGCTGTGGTCACCCACCCCTCCAGCGGTGGTTCTTTCATGGGAGGAGAAGGAACATAGCCCATCAGGGTCTGTTTCTGTCCCTCC
>NW_009708173.1:1317-4047 GCF_000703405.1 Apaloderma vittatum | reverse complement strand
AGGAGCGCGTTCACCAGGAACAATTCAGAGCTGGCAGTGAACTACACGGCCAAGAAGTCCTACTGCCGGAGAGCCATTGAACTTACATGTAAGTAGAGGTGTTCTTTCATCCCTCTGCAAGGGGACATCGTGGCAGCAGGTTGGAGGTGACCTGGGCTCCTGTCCCCCTCTCCCACAGTGGGCAGCCTGGGCGTCAGCAGCGAGCTCCAGCAGAAGCTGCAGGATGTTGTTGTGGACAGAAATGCCCTCAGCTTGGGGAAAGTCCTGGGAGAGGGTGAGTGGTGAAGAGCTGGGGCTGGACATGTGGGACAGGGGCTGCCACCGTCACCTACATCCTCCTCCAGCTCCTGGACCAGGGGATGTGGGGGAGATGACCAAGTGCCAGGACCCTTGGGCTGATGTCATTCTTCGTTGGCACCCAAGCCACCCCGCAGCCTTTCGGAGATGAGATCTCCATCACAGAGTGTTTCAGATCTTCGAGGACATAGTGGTGTCCTGAGAGGTGGAGCTTCAGGCTATGGGTAAAGCTCTTGCTTCTTTCCCGTGGTGCAGGGGAGTTCGGCTCAGTGGTGGAGGGGCACCTCAGCCAGCCCGACAGCACCCCACAGAAGGTGGCTGTGAAGACCATGAAGCGTAAGTCATCACCCTGGCCTCACAGATCTCAACGGCATTTGTCCCAGTGGGTGCTGGTGTTCCTGCTGCCCATCTCTGTTTCTGCATCTTTCTGCATCTTGGCACCGTTTTGTGGGGATGCTGGCCTCTCTGGTGACAGTCAGGAAGGGGCACTCATGTCACACAGCCAAGGTGACAGAGACATCCTGGTATTCCCCACTCTGTGACTGTGAAGGGAAATGGCAGCAGGGATTTGAGGTGTAAAAGCTCTTGGGGTTCTAAATCTCCTCCTTTTTTTCTCTGCTTCCTAGTGGATAACTTCTCCCAAAGGGAGATAGAAGAGTTCCTCAGTGAAGCAGCATGCATGAAGGACTTCGACCATCCTAATGTTATCAAGCTCCTGGGTATGGGCTGTCACTCTCCACCCTTCTGCTGGGATTTTGGCTGGGGAGTGCTCGATTGCCCCCCAGGTGCCTTTGCCCACGGGGCTGTGCAACCTGGCTGTGTTTTCCAGGTGTGTGCATCGAGCTGAGCTCCCAGCAGGTCCCCAAGCCCATGGTAATTCTCCCCTTCATGAAATATGGTGACCTGCACAGCTTCCTGCTTCGTTCACGCCTGGAGATGGCCCCCCAGGTAACAAGCGCAGGGAGCAGAGGGCCCTGTAGCTATGAGGAGCAAGGCAGAACTGTGCCTTTTCTGGGCACAAATCTGCCTTTGTTTTTTGAGAACGTAAGAGAACTTGGTTGTAGTCCTGCTTCCTGCCTTTGTCGAGTGGGATTCAGCTCCACAAAAACTTGTGGGATTCTCGCCTTCCCTTCTCCAGGCTGAGCAAGCCCAATTATCTCAGTTCCTCCTTGTATGTCAGCTCCTCTAGCCCCACCTTAATGGTCTCCTGCAGGCTTGCTCCAACACGTCTTTCTTTCTCCTGCTGAGGAACCTCAAATTGTTCCTCACCAGTGTCAAATTAAGTGGAAGAAGAGTTTTGCTTGACTTGCTGGCTGCGGGTCTTCTTCATGCAGCCCACTACGAGGTTGGCCTTTGCCAGCATAAAGGCCAACTGCTGAGCCGTGGTCAACTTGCTCTACACCAGCGGCAGCAGCCCTGGACAGGGAACCCTTTCAGATCAAACAAACATGCTTCCCCAAAGGGCTTGCACTGCCTGACCTCTGCCTTCCCCTCCCAGTTTGTGCCCCTGCAGACGCTGGTGAAGTTCATGGTTGATATCGCTCTGGGGATGGAGTATCTGAGCAGCCGGCACTTTCTCCACAGGGATTTGGCGGCTCGCAACTGCATGTGAGTTTGTTTTCTTCGTCCTGGGCAGATGAAACACCAATGGAAGCCCCATGGTTTTACAGCACGGCCTGGCTTCCCTCATCAAAACCTCCCTCAGTCTTGAGAGACATGGGAAAGGAGCTCGGTCGCAGATTCCTGCTTCAGAATTTGGCATGCCAAACTTTCCTCTATCTTGTCGTCCCCGTTTCTCCCTGACAGGTTACGGGACGACATGACAGTGTGCGTGGCTGACTTCGGTTTGTCCAAGAAGATTTACAGTGGCGATTACTACCGTCAGGGCCGGATAGCAAAAATGCCGGTGAAGTGGATCGCCATTGAGTCCCTGGCTGACCGCGTCTACACGACCAAGAGCGATGTGGTAGGTCTGACATCCCAGAAGCCAGGAGCCGGGGACGTTACAGTCTTTCTCGTACCCTGGAAGTGCAAAACCAGGGGATTGGTAACGGGACGCACTGACCTTTCGCTGCCTGCCCAGCCTCCTGGAATAAGCTTATTGAGTGGACTGTTTCTGTGGCATTGCTTATCATTGCCAATTTTGGGGGGAGGGCAGAGCCGGAGCGACAACTCTCGGGTTGTGCGAGGGTGTGGTGACCTTTCCCCGTGAAAAGAATCATTCATTCCTCCTGGCAGCGCCCTTTTTCTTATCCTTTGTTGTCACAGTGGGCATTCGGCGTTACCATGTGGGAGATCGCGACCCGTGGGATGACGCCTTACCCGGGAGTGCAGAACCACGAGATCTACGAGTACCTTTTCCACGGGCAGCGCCTCAAAAAGCCCGAGGACTGCTTGGATGAGCTGTGAGTGTTATCTCACCTCGCTTCTGGG
>NW_009708173.1:0-1281 GCF_000703405.1 Apaloderma vittatum | reverse complement strand
AGAGACTGGGTTTTTTTTAAAAAAACAGTAGCAAGGATTTAAACGGGTGCACAGAAATCCCGTCAAATATCCCGGGTGTTGGCGGGGCTGGCAGGGGGCCGAGGTCACCTCTCTGGTGCCATGAGGACAGGAGTGCCCTCTGCAGTTCGTCGTGGGGAAATCAGACTTTTTTTAGCATTTAATTTATATAATTTGCGATTAAGAGAGTTCTGGCCAGAAGGTCTCGGCTGGTGATACTCTTCTCTGCCCCACAGAACTCCCTGTAGTTACTCAGGGCCCTTCAGCACCTAGAATCTGTGAATGTGGAAAGGGAAAACGTGGAAAACGAAACTGTCCCTGAAGGGTGCAACAAAGAAGTCTTTTATGGGGTCCAGCCTGCTCAAGGGCAGAGGAGGGGGTATGTGCTGAGATTTTTCCAGCGTACCCTGACATCCAGTCTGGGCAGGACAGGAGAAGGACCTTGGTGTCCCAGGAGCTGAACTAGGGTGTTCCCGGGGCAAAAAAAATCTTCCCCCAGCAGCTCAGGCTTATCACTGGTGTTGGATTTGCTTTGCTTTGATGCGGAGCATCTCGACTTGGAGAGAGTGGGGGGGTAGCCCCGTCCATCATTCGTTCTCAATAACCCGCCCTCCTCTTCCGCTTTCCAGGTACGAAATAATGTCCTCGTGCTGGAGAGCCGACCCTGGCACCCGCCCGACCTTCTCACAGCTGAAAGTCCACCTGGAGAAGCTGCTGGAAAACCTGCCTGTAGCCAGGGCCTCCGGAGATGTCATCTACGTCAACACCAGCCTGCCTGAGGAGACCCCGGATTCCACCCAGGATTCAGGCTTCCTCCAAGTGGACTCAGATTTGGACCCCGGGGACACGACCGAGCCCTGCTCGCCCCTAGCGGAGGCGGCGCTGGTGGCTGTGGACATCCACGACAACGAACGCTGTGGGACAAGGTACATCCTGGAGGAACAGCTCAGCAGCCCCTTGGAGGAGGAGAGGGAGGGTCCCGCTGCTGCCTGCGGGGGTGGTGACGGGCGAGGGTTTGCCGTGTGCCCAAGCCACCCCCTTGCCCGCCGGCAGCTCAGGACTACTGAGTGCCAATGACCGTGTGGAGGATGCCGAAGTGGTGCTGTGAATAAAAGGGGAGCCTGCACCGAAATGGAGTGTAAAAGGACAGAGAGGATATATTTTAATAAATAGTCTGTTTTATTTCTTCTTCCCGGAGCCGTTTCCTGGGCTGAAGTCACGGGAGGGTCGTAATTAAATGCTCTGAGGTTTTTTTTTCTGTAT
>NW_009708172.1:724-1151 GCF_000703405.1 Apaloderma vittatum | reverse complement strand
GTCCTTGGGCCAGGGCGAGCCTGAGGTGGAGAAAGGGATGGGATGGGGGTGAGGTGAGATGGGGATGAGGACAGGGATGGAGATGAGGTGGGAACTGAGATGAGGTGGGGATGGAAGGAGGATGGGATGAGGATGCATCTCTCTTTTCCTGCTCAGGCTGAGCTTCCAGGCCTCCCTCCAGCATGGAGGCTGGCTCAGCTCAGAGCCAGAGAAAAGGCCTTGGAGGGAATTTTTCTTGCAAGGAGAGCTGGTAACTCAGTGCAGCATGCATAGGGGGAGCAGCTGCCTGGGAGAGTGTCTGGAGCTGCAGGGAGAGAGGAAAAGGGGTTGGAGGTCCACACAAGGGCCAGGTGTGTGTGGGGAGACACCCCCCAGCTTTGCACATTCGTGCTTTCTGCCCCTGCACCCGCCGGGCTCTGCGGGCCAG
>NW_009708172.1:402-703 GCF_000703405.1 Apaloderma vittatum | reverse complement strand
GCAGCCAAAGCAGTTGGCCTTATGCAAGCGTCCCTCCCTGCTCCTCGAACGCCATGTCCCAGCCCGGCCCATCCCCGCGGGAGCCTCGCAGATAGACAAGCTGCTGGGATTTTCCACACACTCGAGGCCCAGTTATACCCAGTAGACCCAGATCAGCTCACACTCTGGCCAGGCTGCAGTCAGCCTACCTCAGGCTGCTTGGGACCGCTAGCAGGCCTGGGGATCCCTTGGGAAGGGAAAGCTGTGCTACAAAGTGGAGGTTCCCACCGGGGAGCAGCGCGAGGCTGCCAGGCCCAAGGCA
>NW_009708172.1:0-229 GCF_000703405.1 Apaloderma vittatum | reverse complement strand
TCTTTGGCTGCACCTGGGTTTCCCCTCTGCAGTGTTTCATATCCCCTGGGAAGTGGGTTTCTCTAGGGCAGGGCCAGGCTAAGACCCCAGTGTCCTTTCAGATAGCCCCCAGCTGTGGTGGATGTGTTGCGGCAGTCAGGGTGAGGCCCCAGGCTCAAGGCAGGCGGAGGGGAAGGGACCTGTTCCCTGTGTGCCAGGACCAGGCTCTGGCAGAGCTGCTGGCAAGCCT
>NW_009708171.1:706-928 GCF_000703405.1 Apaloderma vittatum | reverse complement strand
CGTGGGCTGCCACCAGCAAGCTGAGGGGAGGGAAGCTGCGTCTGAGGGAAGTTTTATCTGCTCTCGGATCCAGACAGACCTGCTGCCGTGCCGTGGTTTCTCTCTCAAGCAAGAATCAGCAGGAGTCCCGTCTGGGTTTTGCAGTCGGACGCTGTTCTTTCTTGCTTGACTAAACGCTGTCAGCATAAAACGCCAGCCAGCGTGGTTTCGTGCTCCGTGGGC
>NW_009708171.1:0-279 GCF_000703405.1 Apaloderma vittatum | reverse complement strand
CTCCTTCTTCCCAGCCCCCGTCACGGCTGCCGGGTGCTGTGCAAGGCTCAGGCCGCCGCCGCCGGGAGCGCCTGAGCGTGGAGCGGCCCCTTAGGGTCCCTGGGTAAGTCCCGTTTTTTTGGTCAATATATTGCACGTTTTTTCAAAGTTTCTTTTTTGTTTCCTCTTTGGTCGTTTCCCCACCCCGAAGGGTCAAACCGAAAACTTTGAAAAACCGCACAGTATATTCAGAAAAAAAGGGACTTACCGGCCCCACTTGGGGACCAGCACGTGGCGGGG
>NW_009708170.1:476-718 GCF_000703405.1 Apaloderma vittatum | reverse complement strand
TGATGGGGTCTTCCATCATGTTTTCTTCTCTTCGCTGGGTTGAGTTGATGGTTGGACCATCAGGTGGGGCAGGAATTGGGCAGGTGGTGGCACCCAGAAGGTCGTGGTCACCAGCTCCATGTCCAGATGGAGACCAGTGACGAGTGGGGTCCGTACTGGGACAGAACTGGTCCGTATCTCCCATTATTGTCTCTTTGATGGGATCCTCAACCATCTTCTCTCTCAGTTGGGTGGAGGGGAAG
>NW_009708170.1:0-228 GCF_000703405.1 Apaloderma vittatum | reverse complement strand
CTGGGACAGCACTGGTCCATATCTCCCGTTATTGTCTCTTTGATGGGGTCCACCAGGTTTTCCTCACCAGTGACGAGCGAGCTCCTTACCGGGACCTCTATGGTTGAGCCAATCACCGATTTAATTACTCTTTGCCCCGCCCCCAGGAACAAGGAGTGCCCCACGTGCAGGAAGAAGCTGGTTTCCAAGCGCTCGCTCCGCCCGGATCCCAACTTCGACGCCCTCATC
>NW_009708169.1:4639-4974 GCF_000703405.1 Apaloderma vittatum | reverse complement strand
GGAAGTTCAGGGCTGACACAAAGCTGGACGGGAGGGCAGATCTGCTGGAGGGTAGGGAGGCTCCACAGAGGGACCTGGCCAGGCTGGATCCGTGGGTCCAGGTCACTTGTACGAGGTCCAACAAGGCCAAGTGCCGGGTCCTGCCCTCGGGTCACACCAACCCCGGCAGCGCTGCAGCCTGGGGGAGCAGCAGCTGGGAAGTGCCCGATGGAAAAGGACCTGGGGCTCTAATGGACAAGTGGCTGAAGCTGAGCCAGCAGCGTGCCCAGGTGGCCAAGAAGGCCGACGGCATCCGGGCCTGGGTCAGCCCTGGTGTGAGCGGCAGGGGCCGGGGC
>NW_009708169.1:3944-4292 GCF_000703405.1 Apaloderma vittatum | reverse complement strand
ACAACCCAACCGCAATCACTGGCCACATACCAGCTTCCACATTGCTAACTCAGATCTTAACTCTATGGAATTCAACACAGGTGCCTCAGCTTCCATTCACTTTCCTCATTCCTTTAGAGTTGGACTTGATCTTAAAGGTTTTTTCCAACTTAAACGATTCTATGACTCTGTTAAGCACAAGAACAGTACAATCTTTCTTCACAACTGCGCTATGAAACTTAATGAGCACACTAAAAGCAAATTATATTTTTAAGAAGCAGGGCATTCCTAAGTGAATTCCATAGCACAGAAACCAAACCAAGCAAACAACAAAAAAAACCACAACAACAAAAAAAAATCCAACGCACC
>NW_009708169.1:0-3929 GCF_000703405.1 Apaloderma vittatum | reverse complement strand
CCCCACCCCCCAAAACAACCACACAAATCTTTTTGGACTGTAACAAATACAGCCTCATGGAACAGAGTGTGTAAGCCATGCCACCCCAAGTCAGCTCTGACAAATCATAGTACGAGTCTCTCTGCCATCTTCCTTTCCACATTTGCTGCTCACTTTTGGACCAAGAAGGTTCCTTCTGACCTGACTGTTGATTCCCCAACAATAAAAGCTCACAAACAGCACTTAGGACATTGCCACGGACCAACAAACCCAGCACACCTGAGCGGCTTTCACCAGGTTAATAGTCTCAGTAACTCTTTGGACCTGCCATGCTGCACAAATAAAAGCATTAGCATGCATGGTTTTTTCGCTAAACCTTTCAGATCAAACTTCCAGCTTGAGATTTCTTCACAGACAGGACAAGGCAGGAAAATTCTGCAAATGCAAAGTGTTTCGGAGTTGGATAAGCAGAAAGAGACTGTACTCACATATAACTACCTACGGATTTAAATGTCTTTACGTTATCAATGCATTGCTTGAAACAGAAATTAACAAATTAATCTGCTACTAGATTTTCTTATGAAACGATTTAGTTGCTCTGCTAATGCCTCCAAAAGCCAGGGCCAGAGAGAATCAGTCATCATACACAAGACCACAAGAAACTGCAGTTCTAACTCAGAACCACATTTCTAGCTGAAACAGATTGAAAAATAACTGGGACAAGCCTGCCAGTCTCAGGAATGGATGGATCTGACAGATACATTTAAGTGCTATCTATGTCAGTATCCTAAGGCACTCAAGCTAGTCCAACATAGATGAGCTTCCCAGTTAACTTAGAAACAGTGCTAGAAAGCCACGATGAAAATTAAAACCACACTCCCCTCATTAAAAAAAAAAAAAAGGCAAGGAAAAAAGAAAGAAAAACCCAACCTGAAGCCCTGGCCAGAATAGTGAAAAAAGCAGTTATAATTCTTCTTATGAGTAATCATTAGAAAGTGTGACACTCCTGCGTTTCCTGACTTCTCAGTTTGACAACTCGTAATATTTTATGCAGATTTCATACTTAACAGACATATAATCACTTATCCACCACACTATTATTCTAGAAAGGCAATCCAAAACGTGACTAGACATCCTGATAACTCATAGTTAACACCAAAGATCGGATTACTTGTAACAACAAAGAGAATTGCTTAAGGCTGTACCTTGATAGGTTTATTAAAATCTCCACCACAGAACGTCTGCAAGGAAACACTGAACTTCCTCCAGCATGGATTCAAGTTGTTTTTAATCACCTTTAAAAAATTACAGCATAACATTACATGAGGGTTATGGCACGCAAGTCGCTAAGAAATGTAACATTCTGCATCACCATCTAAGAACAGCGTCAGCGGAGCCAAACCCAACGTGCATGGATGGCCAAGTAAAAGCTCTGAAAAAAATAAAAGCTCGAAGTTCAGGGTGAAGTTACATCTAGAGTCAAGCCAACCTAACAGCTCATCACCACTGGAAGGGAGGAGAGTCCTGCAACTCTTCTCATTTGGTGCACAGCTGGACTCTTCAATGAGCCGGCTAACCCTGGTCGTGAGGCAAAAAAAACCCAAACAAAGAAAAAAAAAATCAACAATCTTCCACCAGGTCAGTGAGCAGAATCCCTTTTTTAGGATATAATACAATCTTCATTGCAGAACTGGTGCAAAGCATGACCAGGAGCGAGGCTCCCGATTTCAGGAGAAATAAGTTGTCTGATCAACTCAACAAAAACGTCAGTGGAGAAACACTACCTCTGATCTGTACACCAGCTGCCACGTTCCGGCATCGCTCTGCTTGTAAAACTCCAGAAACGGATCCGATTTACCTAAGAAATCCTGCAAACAAAAACCCGACAGAAGTAATCAGTCTCCTATAGTTTACTCAGACAAGAGACGAGCTGGCTAATCAGTACAAAATGCCTGAATGAAATCACAAAATGAAATAAACTATACACATACTTGCTTTCATTTTACTTTCCTCTTTTCAACTGCTGCATTTTTTAAGTCATCAAAATTTATCAGCTCAGGTTCCAAGACCTCCTCCTCAGACCATTTTTGTCACCATAAATCACGTCATTCTGCTGACTGAGCAGTGAGGTCACTAAATCCCTGGATTGGTTTTTGGCTGAAAATAACACCAAAGCAGGACACCTAAATTTCCACCTCTTCTTCCTTAATAACATGCCAGAACGCTCAGTTCACAGCTACAGCATTCCCTGGAGACAATTATGTAACTGAACTGCATTAACACACAGCATATTCCAACACTGAAATAATCCCCTAAAACCTAAACATGGCAGTTGAGTTTCTCACTTGACACTGTGGTTTTCAACATAAAATTATGTTTCCAGTTTACTTCATTGTAACAAAACACAGCGAGCCTTTTGTCAAACAGGGATTAACTAGCTTAGTTGAACGTCTGCGAATGCATAGAGATTCCTGGCCAAAAGGCAGTAACTATAAATATCTCAGAAGCACGCAACATCATTTTAAAAAATCAGTACCTTTTTGTCCAAGTTTCGGGCTTCAATTTCCAAGCAGACAACCCTGGTATCTTTAATCTCCTCTGCTGAAATCTGTGCCACAGAAATTTAGGGGAAAAAAAAAATAGATTTAACAAGAAACCTCACATAGTTTTGCCTGTACTTAGTCCATGAAAGAAATTGCAGTTACAAATATCTTTCCTGTACACATGTAGCATTTGAAGATATGCTGACAGAAAACCAGAAATGTTATTTTGCCCCAGACAACATATGAAAGAGGGAGAAACTACTTTTTCCACTCTAAAACTTTACTTACTGTAATAGTGCCCTTTCCTGCTGGCTTCCCTTCCTTCAGTTCCAGTGGTCGGGTGAACACCCCGCTGGACACAACCTAAGGTTAAAAGACAGGTAATACAAGTATCAGGTTAGACCAAGAGCAAAGAATTACTCTTCAGGATCAAAATTTCAAAGCTCTCTTAAAAGATCTAATAGGATTTAAATGCATTTCCAACAGCGACAGCCATCAGAGTTTGTGCTCCTGGATGGCTGAAGAGTCTGAAAATTATCCTCTTTCACTGCTCACAAAGCAGCGTCCACTAACATGTCTGGAGACATGACTTTAGCCTCCCAGCACACAACAGGCATTTTCATCACAAGGAGCTAAAAAGCTATTAAATATCAAAAAGACAATTTACTAAGTCTTCCTTTAATGACGTGAACTCCACTGTTTCTCTCCTCCCTAGCCAAACAAGCCTCTCCTCAGGAAATGAACACAAAATCTCAAACAGCCTTATTTCCCCAAAGTTACCACCTGATGATCGCCTCACGCAAAGGTAACGTCAGAGCTCTCTAAGCACCATGCCCTCCTCACTCCCAGACTGCCTTTAGTGCTACAAGTGCCTCCTAAGCTAAGCAAATAATTGCAAATCATATATATTTCTAACCTTCACTTTGTGATTTTTCCAACCTTTGCCTTGTGGTTGACACAAGCAATTTTCTAACTGTTCCACAGTAACACAGGTTCAACAAGACATCCTCAAATTGGAACGTGTTGAAGCCTCTGATAAAGCAGTTTTTCACCCCATTTTTCATAATGAACACAACACTTGCTGCTGCTTTGTAGGTCAGTGAACACACATACCTGTCCCAGCGTGCACTCGATTCCTCCAAGGTAGTCATCATCACTTAAATCAAAGGACTTGTTATCAATATCATACACGCCGAATTTCAGCTTCTGCACTTTCTCAAAGTAGTAGTCCACAACCAGTTTCTTGCAGAAATCAGGGTTTTGGCAGTTCTTGATCCTCTCTGTGCGATCCAGCTGCACAAACACAGAGGCACAAATGCAGTTTCTCCTGCTCTACTTCTCTGTGCCGGCCGAGCATGGGCATCAGCCGGGCTGCCGGATGAACCAGGGCCCTGGTCGGCCTGGGGC
>NW_009708168.1:0-5782 GCF_000703405.1 Apaloderma vittatum | reverse complement strand
CCCCAACATTCTGCGATTCTGTGAAAAACAAGGCTGTTTTCAAACATATTGAGCCCTGAGAATGCCCGCTGGCAGCACACTCAAGCAGCTACTGAATTCACGAAAGCAACTCATAACGTTACCGATTCGGCCGAGCCAGCAGTGTGAGCAGTGGCAGGCACAGCCCTCTTCTCGCATCAACTAACTGAGGAGCAGAGACTGCCAGGAAAAGGAGGTGTGCTGCCCCCGTTAAATGGCATGTGTGGTGCCTCCCTTTTCGTCTTCACAGCATCTTACAAAATACGCTGTAAACAAAGAGAACAGGCTGATCCTTTAGCTGTGGAGGAGTCATTGAGATGTTGAAGAAATGTAGGTTATAAATGAAAGAAGAAATATGACAATTAGCAACCGATTGGGGCAAAACAGCACAAAGTGCTATCTCAAACGTTAAGTCAGAAATTATTTGTATCATTTCCGAGATTAAATGTGGCTTAACTATAGAATTCCAGGAAAATTTAGTGGTTATCAACAGAGGCAAAAATCACTGCAGGAGCTTCACTTAAAAAGGAGGCTAAATGAATCCATTTATGTCCTATTGGGGAGTTGAACATGCATTTGGTAGATGCTCTTAAATTTTTATGAACTAGTTTTCAAAACCTATTTTTATGTGTGTGCACTCCCTTCCTTTGCTGCGCTTTCTTCAGCATAATAGCTGAAAAATATCTGGTAAAACCAGATATTAACTAATATTACCATAATGTGAGTACAGAATAGCCCATTTAGGTTTCATCTTATACAACAAAAAGAGGCTAATCTTTCCAACCTTATCTCAAAATTAAACTAAGCAAGGTCTATAAAAGAGCTAGTAGAAATGTTTCGGGGAAAAAAAAAAAGCCACTTTGACACTACACATATATTGAATTTGTCTGTGAATTTCGGCACAAAACAAAGTTGGAGCTCTCAGTCAGATCTAAAATGCAGCAACACATGGCAGAACTACTTATGTCAGGGATGGCTGAACAGAAACAGAAGAGATATTCCTTGTCTCCCCCATCCTGTTTATATGCATTAAGTCTAATTATGCTGAAATACCTCCCCTTTGGCTTTATGACGACTTGTTGGACTGGCAGATGGCCTTATGTGATGCATCGTTAGCAGTTTGCAGAAAATACGGATTTTCTAAGCCGGTTGTGGGAATTTAAAACACCTGAGATCTAACCAACATGGGCATTGCTCTCCTGACGCCACAACCACCTCAGCTCCACAGCTCCCGGAGCAGCCTGCCTACAGAACCGACACTGCTGCCTACAAACACCCACAGCCTGCAGAAGTTAGGTTTCCTGGGGCTTTCGGGTCCATGAGCAAGCACTGCTGGATATGCAAACAGAATACATCTCTCTAAAATCCTGTAACTGTTCCTTTTGCTTTTCTGCATGTTTCCAGAATTCTGGAAGCAGGACCTGGCAGAGGTGCCGTGCTGAGCACTCAGCCTCAGCTGCTGAACACTGTTTGTTGTGGCTGGTGCACAGGCGAGATACCTCGAACTGCAGCTAAAATTAGGAAACTCTTCAGACAGCTACAAAGATTCTAAGCACACGTTGTTTAAACAGCAGTTTAAAAATCCGGAAACTCTGCCTTGAAGCCCTGAGCATCTAAGCAGACCGAAGTTGTGGTGTGCACTGCCGTGTTCTGCTGAGCACCGACAGCACTGAGCCAAATCCAGCCATGCAGTAAAGGTCTCTCTCCAGCAAAATGACAGCTTAATATTTTGCAGTGCCATTCTTCTAAAATCCTTAACCGTGGCCCTGGAAAGGGATCTCCAATGTCTTTTTTGGGCATCGCTCACGCCATCAGATCATCCAAAACATGTTTACTTCTCTGTAATGGAACTGCTTTTAGACTTGAGCTGACAAACGTCAGCTGCCCAAGCTGTAATCTTTGCAGATCAGTGTAATTTGCACAACACTTCGCTGGCTACATGACTGTGGAAGTTATTATTAATATTACCTGAATATTGTATTTCAGTATTTCCATTCCTCATTTTAGTTTCTACAGCTGTAGAAACTACCTGGCTGCACCAGGGATGGAGCCGAAAGGAACAGCCTCCCTCTGACAAGCCTTCCTCCAGAAAGAGCTGAAGTTTGACAAAGCACAGGAAGACCAAGTCAAGCTCTGCTCCCACAGCAAACATTGCTTATTTCACAGGCTTTTACACGCAAAATGCGCTGTGAGAAGAGGGTGGCTGCCCTCCTCTCCAAAACCTCAGTCCGAGAACCCTCACCACTTTCACGTCAGTGAGCTCAAACAACTTAGTTTCAGAACTTCGCGTTACGCAAGCTCAGTGCCTTTGCTCGGTGAGCCTTCCCTTTCCCTTTAACCACCTTGAGGCAGCCTCAACCCTTCAAATTCTGTTCTCACATCTATACCTCTTTCCCATAACCCTCCCCACCACCGGTTTGCACGTTGAGATAAGGAAATGGCAGGGATTGGTGTGTGACCGAAGGCAAACAAAGAGACACTGGTGCAAGTGTCAATCTCTCCAATTTTATCAAAACGAAGATTACCAGCAGGTAAGATAAATTTTTAAAAAAAGAAATCAAAGCAATCACACTCAGCACTGCTACACATCATCCTCTTGTTTTTTGTAGCTGAGTCTTAGAAGAACAAACAGGCACCACTTTTCAGGCATCACTTGCCTGAAAAGTGACGACATAAAACATGCACCTTCTCTAAAATTATGTCCAAAAAGCCTACGGAATACAATAAAATAGGAGCTGCGTTACAAAACCTGAGTACTGTTTGAAATCCAAATGCCTAATCAAAATTCTTATATTTTTTTTATTTAACAAGACCCCCTAATTTTAGGATATAATTCAATAAGAACATCATATGAAAAAACATATAGTAGTATCTTGAAAAAGCAATTTGGCCTAAATCCTTGTTTTCTTTGTTTTCCATTAAACTGCTGGGTGATAAGGGAGTCAGATGGTATTTGACTGGAATATGGAAAAACTGGTGAGTGATTTATCACTTTGATAACTCAACTGTAGAAACAATCATTTAACAAAGCAATTTGGAAGAGCTGTTAGCACATGAAATTACCTGACAGAAGCAAAGAAAATCTCTGGAATGAGATGGAATCTAAGCCAAAAACTGATAATGGCATGAGTCTCCCATCAGTGACGGGAGAGGTGGCAGGAGCTGGTCCTTTATAACCAGAGAACACTCACTGCAAATGTATTTATCCTTCTGAAATTCGTCCTTCAGAGTGTTATTTTTTACCTCCTCTCACAGCAAATACAAAGCAAAGCAGAAATACTAATCTAATGGTGAGCCACATCCACAGAGTTCCTTCATCTTGGAAAACAAAGTTATAACAATTTCTCTCTACTCTTGGTTGCCTTCCAGAAGCAGCTGTAGAAAAGTTGTATTAGACAACCACAGCTGGAATCCGGCTCTCAGACATGTAATAATGCATGCACTCAGCACCAACAGCAAAAACTCAGTGTATCTTCAGGTCTGGAAAGGAAGCACTACGTGATCGACAGCAGCCTGTACGGGAAACCAGGCAACAGGGTGAATTCCTGAAGAACTCTGCTTCCACATGTAGGCACCATTCCCAAACTCACAGCTATAAAAAACCCCAGTAAGATACAAGAACCTTTGTCATAAGGGTGTTTCATCTTGTTTGCACACACTTGATTCATCATAAAGCACCAAGTCAAAAACCAGAAAGTTTCACTGAAACATCATTCTGATTATGTAACCACCTACCACAAACCCGTACTGTTTGGTAAGGGCTTGAAAGCAAACCAGGTTAGAACAATCACACCAGAGGATTTCAGGACAACCCAGTAAAATTAAATGCTTCAGGATAATTGTTATTTGGGAAAAAACACCAAGGGTCTTGCTTAATCCGTCTCCTTTTACCAAATTATCGCAGGAGCTCCCTAATTTCTTTTACATACGCTCTAAATAAAGACTAAATTCAAGTAAGACAAATAAAGGGGGAATCTCTGGGTGTCTTCACAACTCAACTCAAATGCAGACTTTGGTAAATATTTAATCACTCCCTTCATATCAGAGCAATGAAGTGTGCTGTCAATTAAGTTACATGCATGAACCAGAGAATTTAACATTCAATACAAACACCTACCACAGAGATGAAGCACTGTTACCACAAAATATTCATTCTTTCTGTCAAATATTATATATAAAAATTTTCCAGCTGTGCTGCTTATACCGATTTCAGAAACTGTATTAAAACCTATTTGGCTCTAGAAGGAAACAAAGCACTGATCAGTGTTTCTTGTCCCCACTTACTTCTCTGTCTCCAGTTTCTTTTACAGTTAAAATATTTATGGAGGTGTTTTTTGTGAAATGTGTCACTTATGTTCATACTACCAAAAAATAAGTTACATAGCTCAAACCCAGGACTTCTTACGAGTTCTAACCTGCGCAGCAATACTGAAGTAGCATTTCTCTTTACAACCACTCACATTTTGTTGGCTCAGTAGAGTGTTTCCCTGTGGAAATAAAAGGCTCATAGTCTTTAAGGCTCTTAACTCCTTTGCACTTTTGAGAGCTTAGTCAATATACAATAAAGGAGTAAAATAAGCTTGGTGATGTGTAAAAAGAACGCTCCTTAACCAGTAGACCTGAACGTATGGATCTATACATCCTCCCTGATTGAGGGCTAAAACCAGCTTCACTTCTACAATGCTGTTATTTCTTTTCTCCTTGATTGACTTCAATTATGGTGCTTCATTTCTTTCTCTACTGTAACCTGAAAAGAGATAATGAGCAGTAAAGCTTTTTCACCCATGAAATTAGTGTCTGTGTATCTCTTTTATCCATGAATGCAAGGACAACAATCCTTTTAACGCAAATTATAACTTCAGTTGTTCTAACTGGATACATCTGAAAAACACTAGAAAAAATAGCTGCTTTATTACTAGGAACGCTTACAAAAGGACAACAATCCTTTTAACGCAAATTATAACTTCAGTTGTTCTAACTGGATACATCTGAAAAACACTAGGAATGCTTACAAAGAATCAGTTCTGAACCATATGGCCGATACTTCATAAAACAGATTTAAGGCATGGAAGCACAATATAGTACACTATTGTACATGGGTCTAAAAATATTTACTGGAGTTTTAAGGATGCAGCACACAGCTGCTCAAAAAAACCAAACTCAAAAAGCTCTTCTCTGCTTGGCTGTGAATTTGCGTATCAGCTCAGGTGTCTACATAAAATTTAACGCTGGAGACGCCTGGAGACGTTCCATAAAATAACTGGACAAGTACGTAATAACTAGATCCAAGTCATTCAAAGAGGCAGCTTTTCAGCCATGAGAGAAGTGCACAACTGTATTATTCACTAATTGCCTAAGCTGGGAACAAAAACATTAATGAGAAGCGAAAAATATGAGCAGACTAGGGCTGTTATACAACTGTGACTTAGAACTTTTGAGCCTGTGTAGCTCAACTACTCGGACTACAAAGCCCACCTTGTACCACTCTTATTTTTTATGGTATCTAGTAGACACATTCTGAGCATAGAGAATATTTTCAGTTATGTGTTAACGAACTCAAAGCAAATCCAGCATTTAAAAATCTGATAGGATGTTAGTTATTCTGCACTGAGCTTTAATCAATTCTAAGCAGATTATTACGTGTTTTAGGTAAGACATTCAGCAAAATTGAACACTTTGTGTTTGGTTATACAGCAATTCTGAGGAAAGTCTGTCCTCATAACTCTAAAGAATGTGTTATCAGTCACAGAATCACAGACTGTTG
>NW_009708167.1:0-1954 GCF_000703405.1 Apaloderma vittatum | reverse complement strand
TCTGGGCTGCAAGTGCACACTGATGGTTCATACTGAGCTTCACATCTACCAGTACCCCCAAGTCCTTTTCTTCAGGGCTGCTCTCAAGCCAGTCACTGCCCAGCCTATATTGGTGCACATTCAACCACCACAGCTCTTGCTGAGCCAGCAAAGGAAACACTGCCTGAAGTAACGGCATGCAAAGGCACCAGCACTGTTGACATAATCAGGGTGCAGCATCACGAGCTAAAAAAAAAGCAGGGTAGGTTCACAGTATTCCCACAAGCAGAGGGATTGCCAGTCAGATCAGACCAGACAAAGTGAGGTCTTCCCTGCAAGTTAAGGCAGTGCTTCCCAGCTCTGGCCAAAAATCACAGAACCTTTGCAGCTGAAGCAATGGGAAGCTTGGGAAGACATCCATCATCTACCAAAGGGCTCACAAAGTTTGCACAAAACACCAGCAGTGGTGTAGCAGGAGAAGCTGCAGCTCAGAAAATGCTGAATTATCATTTAGTATGTACAGCCTGAGCTGAACACATTACACTGCAGACAACCAGGGCCTGAGTGTCAGCGTGGCATGTGCCAATAGTTGAGTAAATCTGAGTAAGAGAGGATTAAATGTATGATCAGCTGTGGAAGGGACAGTAGTGTGACTTAAGATTCAGGCTGCTGAGCAGCAGGACCTGTCTCATGCTGCTTAGCCAACACTAGGCAGTGTTACATCTGCTACCGGCCACGCTACGGCCCTGCGGTGGATGCCGAGGAAACTGTCTGGCACAATCCCCAAAATCACTAACCAGCTTGCTCTTGTCCAATACCCTGTCCTATCTTTCTGAGTGGCCTTCACTCACCAGTTGTGACAAAAACAAAAACAAACCAACAAACAAAAAAACAACAGTATTTTAAATCTATGGACTGTGGTAGATTAAAATGCCCAAAGTGAATTTTTCTTCCTTATCTGTCACTGGATGGCACTTTTTTTCCCCAAGAAGTGAATACCCCCATAGCTTATACCTTCACTTGATAATGTGTATTTTCAATGTTCGTGCATGAAATGCCTGCTCTGTGCTTTTATAGAAAGTTGAAACCATTATTACTCAAAACAGGAAGTGAAATTCCCAACTGTCTCAACATGTCTGTGCTTGATTTCAACACACCACCTACCTCTAAAACTCAGCCCAAGCCTCTAGTCCTGTCTAAAATATGTTCGTGAAGTAAAAATTTAAGATCAGGAAATGCACCCTCAAATCTGTTGTAATGAAACTAAATTTAGGTAATAAGCATGTGAACAGACTAACTGGGTATTTTAGCCATACTGTCATTGAACTGTGACCTATCAGAAACAGAACAGAGAGGCAGGAAAAGGGACAGAGACAATTTTAGAAAGTAGTCAGTAGTTACAACCAACTCTTGGCACATCTTCCTTGAAAAAAAGTTTGCTTGACCAATAAAATATTTGTGTGCATCAGCTTAGTAATTTTAAGTATCATCAGATGCTGCCTGTGCTTAAACGGGTGGTGCAACATGGACTGTTTCAGGTTTTGTGGGTGAAACATTAACTATTCTGCAGCAGAAAAGAAATGGAAGAGAAAGCCAACAGGCAGACCAGCAGGACTGCACGGAGAGGGAGTCACCGGAAGGTTCGGAGGTGGCGGACTTTGAAGTCTGACTTTATAGAATCATAGAATGGCTTGAGTTGGAAGGGACCTTAGGGATCATCTAGTTCCAACCCTTCTGCCATGGGCAGGGACACCTCCGGGGACCAGGTCGCTCAAAGCCCCGTCCAGCCTGGTCTCGAACATTTCCACGGATGAGGCATCCACAACTTCTCTGTGCAACCCGTTCCAGTAGTTCACCACCTTCAGAGTAAATAACTTCTTCCCAACACCTAAACTAAATCCTCCCTGCGATTCCATCCGCGTCCTCCCCCGTCCGTCAGACCTACGACCGCAGCGTGTTGCCACACGAACCCCCC
>NW_009708166.1:0-888 GCF_000703405.1 Apaloderma vittatum | reverse complement strand
GAAGATAATGAGATACCTTGACCAGTAGGGCCATTAATTAAGTCAATAGCAAGGACGCTCTAAACTTTTGAACTTTGAGAAAGAGTGCGCAGGCTTAATAGGCCTATGAATATTAACTTCTCCACCCTGGGCGGCATAAAGTTGGAGTTAATATACAACATACTGGAGTTAATATACAACATATATACAGTTGGAGTTAATATACAACATATATACGTGCAATGTATGTTGTTAAGCAGGGTACACATTAAGGGGGCACACAGGATAGGCGGATTGGGAAGTCTGTACCTCCCAAGTACGTCCATGAGTGGGAACGGAGAAGGGTTCATGCGGCCAGGAAATCAGGATAAAAGGAGGCTCCATCCCCGGGAATTTGACTTGGCAACCCCCGTGAACTCTCCCTTTATTCGAATAAAGTTAAGACTCCTCTGTCTTCTTTGTGAACACTGACCTCTGGCAACGTGATTTGCCTGAGGAGTCACTGGGGACGTTGGCAGAGCTGTGTCATTGTCTCACCACCGGTTCTCCTCCCAGCGCTTTGGGACTTGCTGAGGGGACAACATTTGCCAAGGAGGTGGCTTTCTAGGCATGAGGAGGCCCAGTGCATGGGAGAGGCTGACGTCTCCCATTGCTGCCTGCCCCCCTGCCAGCTCAGCCCGTACTGGGGCTCCCCAGGGCAACCCTGAAGCCAGAGAAAGAGTAAGGCTGCCCCTCTCACCCCCCGGCACGCTCACTACAAGAAAGGCCCTGAGGTGCTGGAGGGTCTGAAGCAGGGCAGCAAAGCTGGTGAAGGGCACAGATAATAAATCTTACGAGGAGCAGCTGAGGGAACTGGGATGGTTTAGCCTGCAGAAGACGAGGCTGAGGGGAGACCTTATCGCTCTCTAC
>NW_009708165.1:0-9282 GCF_000703405.1 Apaloderma vittatum | reverse complement strand
CTGGGAAAGAGCTGAAAATAAACGGGGAAGGGTGGGGTGTGGGGTGTTTTCCCAGGAGCGAAAGAATGTAAATGTCAACGTGGTTTTTTTGGCGCGGTGTTAAGTCGTCGCTGTTTTTTCACAATAATTCGGGATTTTTTTGCTAATTGGTTGACATGAAATGCTTATACTTAGTTATCACAGAGCATGTGGGTTTTTATCTGAATAAATTCTGAATGGTTCGGAGGATTTACTGTGTTGGTGGTGGAGGGCAACACAATCGGATATTTAGTTTAGAAGTGATAGTATGTTATGTGTAGTGGACAGGGATTTAAAAACTTATTCTTATCTTCTTGCTAAGATTATATAATACAGGGGTTCGGTATTTAAAAGAGGAAAAAAAAAAAGGTTGCAGGCTGGTTTGCTGGTTTATTTTTTTTTTTTAAAGATTCTTTTTGGGTCGAAGAAGAATCTTACTGAAGTTGGGACCATTTGTCCACTAGAGCAGAAGTTGTTAACTAAGAGTGTATGAAATAATAGCTTGTTCAGATGAGCATCATGCTCTCAGTCTCTGTGTCAGCTTCTTCCTCTCACGGTTACTCACTGGAGTTGCCATCTGACTCACTGGATAACACGTGCTTTGAAATCATTATGAGACATCCTTCTGCGTTGGGTCATAGTAGCTGTCTGCAGGACCGGACATCCCGATGAACTCGGAGCAGAGCGAGGAGCCCGAACAGCAGCAGGGACAGCGGCCACATCCAGCTGTGATGAGGTTGTGAGGGAACAGAAATTACCACTCAGCATCTGCAGATGTAACTGAGCTGCAGAGGTTCAGATTACTCCTCTCTTCACCTCTCTCCTCTTTTCCATGCTACAAGAAAGCTTAACTGGCTCCTTGCGCTTAATTGGCACAAGTAGTGCTAATGCAGGCCTGATTTCTGTGTTATTAGGTAGACCTCTAATAGTGCTCCTTGTAAGCATGTTGTTACTACAGGAGCTGTTATCATTTGCTGGGTTGGGATATTTACCTTTATAAAGTGTTCTTAGAGCTTCAGGAAGGTACAGAATCACAGAATGGTTGAGGTTGGCAGGGATCCCTAGAGGTTCAGCCCCTCTGCTCAAGGAGCGTCACCCCCAGCTGGTTACCCAGGACCACGTCCAGGAAGATTTTTAATATCTCCAAGGAGGGGAGACTCCACAGCCTCCCCCAGCAGCCGGTGCCAGTGCTCGGGCACCCTCACAGCAGAGAAGTGTTTCCTTATGCTCAGAGAGTACAGCAGTCAAGCCAAAAGTGTTAAATGAAGCAGGCCAGTCAGCCAGATCATCTTCAGCAAATACTGAGCTTGAAGTAGCGTGGTGTGGAATTGAGAGTTGCTGCTGTTAGTGGTTTCTGCTCAGCAAAAGTAAAGCCTGTGCTAGGGGAGCAAACCTTTATCAAGTATTTTTATAGCAGAAGCGTGGCTGGTCTAGGATGTGCATATGATTGCAGAATTGTAAGGCACTGGAAAGCATCAAATTTAGAAAGCTTTGAGGTTCCTTTGTAGCCAGATTAAATGATGCTTAGAGTAGATTTTTTAAAAGTTAGCCAGTTTTTATCAATTCCTTTTTCTTATTTAAAACAAGGCTGTTTGCTGTTTGTACTCTTATTTGCATTTGTACTTGTTCAGGAGCTGATAATGGAAAACTTTAATGGCTATTTGCTATGAAAATACTGTGTTCTGATAGGATTGTTTAACTTGCTGGGATCTAAACGTAAATGAAATTTTATTTAAAATCCATGAGTATGGGTTTTTTTCTTAAACATATATGTAACATCAAGTCCCAAAGTTGGAAGCAGCAGTTGTAGAAAGTTTTCTGTTTCTAATGGTGGAGTTCCTTCTCGCCTTTCACCTCTTACAGAATTATTCTTATAGCACTTGTACTGTAAATATACTGTAAGACAAATAGAAGAGTCTGTCTAGACTATAAGAGATGTGTAAAGTGCTGTTGACACCAAATTTTACTTTAAATTGCTAATTCACCTGTGCAATTGTACAAGAGACTGTTTGTCCCATTCTTGGGTACCCTAAAGCTTATTCTGAATCAGCTTTCAGAAATACTCTACTGGAATGACCTCAGTTTTGTGCGCTCACTGTGCTATTTTGGGTTTATTTTCATGTATTGCGATGCTGCTGGGCAACTAATGGTTTTAAAAAGGTGCTTACATTCATGTCTTTTTTTTCTGCTTGTAGCAGTACGTGGTAACTGTCACCTTCTGGCCATCCCAATAATGAAAACAGAAGCTAAGGATGGAGAAGAGGAAAGCCTGCAGACAGCATTCAAAAAGCTGAGAGTTGATACAGCTGGGTGAGTAACACCACCAGGAGGTACAGAGTTAACACATTACAAATGGACCTGAAGGGAACACCCTTGTGTTAAATTTGAAGGAATGAGGTAATTGCGGTAGGTTAGGCACTGAAAGCCTTCGTTCTGTTTAAACTGAACTAAGTTCACTAGCGTAGGCTGTGCTTCTCAAAGAGTTGTAATTTGTTTGATCACTGTTAGCCTGAAACAAACCTAATGACAGTCAGCAGTTGACAACATGCTTGAAATTAATTTTGTCCTGAATCTGGCTGCCAGAGATTATGTCCACAGCACTAGAACTCTATTACTGATGTTTTCATAGTCATGGCTCTGAAGGCCTGTCATGAGAATGAACTCCCATCTTTTCCCAGGGGAGAAGCATTTTTCCCATGTCAGTAAAGGAGACCTTAGATTCAGTGCATGATTCCCACACGAACTATTTTCATTGCAGTCATTTACAAATTTCGTATTTATAACCAAAATCACTAAATGGGAAAGAATGCTTTTTCTGTTGTCTTGTTTTGTGGGAGATCCAGTGTGTGGCCCTTCCCCTCCCTGTCCCAGGTAGCAGAACAAAAACAGCATGTGTCTTCTGTTGGTGACGGTCATTTTTATGTGAAATTAAAAGAAAATAAAAGGCTACTATGTAATGTTTTCTGTGCTGACAGATGTGCACCACTGCATATTACTTGTATAGTGCTGTGTTTCAGTAAGCTGCTGTCAGTGATGCATTTATGCCAGTATCTGATACGAAAGCGTAGGTAAGGCAATGTGGAAATATCAACATGGTAACTAGAATTACCGTAGAATTTAGGTGGTGAGAAGATGGGTGATGTGGTTTAACCCCAGCTGACAACAAAGCATAATGCAGCCACTTACACACTCACCACCTCCCCTGAGTTGGATTGGGGAAAGGATCGGCAGAGTGAAAACAAGAAAACTCATGGGTTGGGATAAGGGTTGTTTAATATTTAAAGCAAAAGCCGGGCATGCATCAGTGCAAAACAAGAAGTTCGGTCCCCAGTTCCCATCAGCAGGCGGGTGCTCAGCTGTCTCCAGGAAAGCTGGGCTCCACCATGCGTGACCATGGCTTTGGAAGACAAACAGCATCACTCCGAACGTCCCCTCCTTCCGTCTTCTCCCCCCAGCTCTGTGTGCTGTGCATGAGTATGGGACATCCTTGCAGTCAGCTGGGGTCAGCAGTGCTGGCTGTGTCCCCTCCCAGCTACTCACTGATGGGATGGGATGAGAAGCAGAACAGCCCTTGACACTGTGTAAGTGCCGCTCTGCGGTGCTGAAAACATCCCCGTGTTTCCAGCACAAATTCAAAACACAGCCTCATACCAGCTACTGCGAAGAAAATTAACTCTACCCCAGCCAAAACCAGCACAATGGACTTTTAAAGTTGTCTTTTATTTAAGTAATCAACTCCTTAGAAGTGAATCACCACGCAAATGCCTCTCATTTCTTCAATATCTCTAGTCCCACCCCCCTGCCAGAAACACTTAATTACTTGGGAGTTTTTACTGTTGGCCTTTAATTTTCTGCTCTGTGTACATTGTTCTTTAAATGGAAAATAGCAGATGTTTGACTAATAGTTTGGACTCTATTAAATATCAGTTAACCATAGACCAGATCCATGTGGGGGGACTTATTTTCACTGTCAGGCAATCTTTCCTGCTTACAGACTAATTTAATATAGGATTTGGAAATGTGAATCCCAGTGTAATATGTGAAGTCACAACTTGGAAAAATTGTTCTTGGGATTATTAAAACTCCTTTAAAGTAGGAGTTTGGGATGAAATTATAGCACCAGAAAAATTGGTACATCTTCTAAGGTCACTGGTTTGAATAAAAGTTGAAGATCTGACAGTACCCTGTTGCTCAAGTGATTGAACTTGCAATAGTATGAAGAGTTTTAGCTTGTGTTGTCCTGGACAGAGGCTTAAGTGTTCTTCAGTTAAACAAAGTCTATTTATGACCAAAGAACATTTATTTTTAGGAAAGAATGGCTTATTTGTCTCTGGAAAAAGAGACGTGTTTCTTCAGTGATGGTGTTTTTCCCCTCCCCTCTCCCGGGAAACTGAAGTTTGGCCATTGTGTGTGCTTCGTCACTGACATGTGGAGTTCAGATTTGCAGTCTAGTTGCTGAATGGTGTCATGTCTAGTGAAAGAGTCTGTTGTACAAACTTTTGAGATAATGTTTACACCGTCCTATCTTGATCTGGGTCTTCTGCCTGGACAGGTCTTTTTAAGACATGCTGTAAATGGTTTGGAGCTATCTTTTCTGGGGAAGAAGATTCATAAGGTGTTTTTTTCATATTCGTAACGCTCACCAGTCTGGGCTGTTAACTTCATGTTCTGTCTTTCACAGATCTACTGCTGCTCTCTCTGTGGGTGAAGGGACAAGTCCAAGAGCACTAGTTAGAACAGCAACAGATGAAACCAAACCTAAGAATGTGTGTGCTTCTAAGGAAACCTGGCATGGGTAAGAGAAGCCTGGGATTTTCAGACTATGTCAGATGATGCTGCATTGAAAAAGAGTTTTAGATAGACAAGGTTTCTAGTAACCACACCTCTAGACGACGGACCCAAGTTTCTTTATTAAAGGACTGTTTAAAATACACTATGCCACCTTTTTCTGTTCATGCATGTGCAACTACTATTCATATTTAAAGTTATGTGAAGTGAAAAGGAAACGCTGTTCACCTATAGGTTACTAAACATTATAGATGTTAATATAAATGTGAACTGCTGTTTTTGAATCAGGCAGTCATGAATGCGTCTTTTCCAGTCATCGTTTGATGTTCCAGAAGATGTCACTGTGCCCTGGGAAATAGTTTAAAATAAAGAATTATTTTCTGAAGTGTCTACACAGGACTTCATGCTCGACTCCCACTGAAACAAAGCCACCTTTGCCCTCTACTTATTAGTTTTGTGCTATCTTGTGCTTTGTCCTTCACTTAGAGGTTATTTTGTCATGTCTCGTGCTTTAGTCATTTTCTAACCTTAAAAGCATACACTTTTGGTTTCCTTTCTCAGTTATTTTACACAGCTGCTTGACTAGGAAAAAGTCAAGTTCCAGGATAGCAGAACACCCCGAGCAAATACTCTGAGCTTAAAGATCTCAAATGCAACATAAATGCAGTCGAGATTTTGCCCAATGTTATCTGTAGTCAGGCAATAAGCCTTTAGTGAATCTTCACTCCCCTTTCTGTCTTTCCTTGGTAGGTCCTTGAAGAAGCCCTCAAGAGGAGCTGTGAGAACACAGCGTCGCAGGCGTTCCAAGTCTCCAATTCTTCATCCTCCAAAATTTATCCATTGCAGCACAAAATCCCATTCCCCATGCAGCCAGCTAGTGCACAAGAGCCAGATTGATGCCCAGGATGACAGCAGCGGGTTTGGGACACCTGACCCAAAGGAAACTTGTGCACACGAACGATGCAGTGTTACTCCTGATGTTGGCCAGAAGGAAGCTGATGTTGAGTCTTTGGGAGCTTCTGTTACACAGCTGGTTTCAGAGAACAGGCAGGAAAACTCCCCAGCTCCCGTTTCTCTAGTATCCGAAGCAAGCCTCAAGTCCACAGAGCTCTCTGACTTTCAATCCATGTCCAAGCTGAACACGAATAAGCTGTGTGCATGTGCAGATAAAGCCTGTCAGTGTAAACGATGGCAAGATATGGAAGTGTACGCGTTCTCTGGCTTGCAGGACACCCTCCCGTTGGCACCTGATAGAAGAACCGTTTCTGAGGATCGCTCCCAGTCTTTGTCATCAAGAACTTCCTCAAGTTCTCCCCGCTCTTGCTCTGAGCAAGCCAGGGCCTTTGTGGATGATGTGACTATTGAAGATCTTTCAGGATACATGGAATATTACTTGTATATTCCCAAGAAAATGTCTCACATGGCAGAAATGATGTACACCTGAAAGTAACGAGCCCTGAAAACAGACGGGTGGGTGGTTTAAATCTGCCCTCCATCACGCTCATGTGAGATGCAACCCGCTCCCTGCTCACTGTGCTTGCAATAAAAACACTTCTTTGCATCTTAGCTAATGTTCATTATTAAAGCTGGACAAACAGTTTAGCTTAAGCATTGCAGGTTAAGCTCGGAGTAGGTAATCAAGTAGACATGGTGAATGTGTTTAGAGCGTGCCTGCCCGTAGTTAAGTGCCCTAGCAGTTGGGAAATTCTTCTCTGCTTTCTCAGTCCTTCTGTTTTGATTTGTTGGAAAAGTCTCTAGGCTAATTGGTCATTAGAGCTCTCGTTGTGAGAAACTTATTGTAATTCAGCTTCTTTGAAATTGCTTTGATCTCTGGTTGTTAACACTTGTGGGTTTGGCCGCTTGTGCCTCTGATTTTGTTTCATAAAGGAGGAACCATCTCCTGCCCTTCCCATGGTACTGCCGCCACTCTAGGCAAATTCAGGAGACTTGTCTTGGGTTGGAGGCACTGTTACTTCTTTGTGCCTCGAAGCTTTGTTTCTGACAGGCTGAACAGGCATCCTCCTGCCCTGTGGAGAACAGAGCTTATGAGGAGTGATTGAGGGAGCTGGGTCTGTTCAGTTTGACGAAGAGGAGGCTGAAGGGGCATCTCATCATGCTCTGTAGTTACTTGAAAGGACATTGTAGAGAGGTTGGTGCTGGTCTCTTCTCACAGGTAATTAGGGACAGAACCAGGGGGAATGGTTGCACATTGCAACAAGGCAAGTTTAGGCTGGACGTTAGGAAGAAATTCTTCACAGAAAGAGTGGTCAGACACTGGAACAGACTGCCTGGGGAGGGGGTTGAGTCGCCGTCCCTGGATGTGTTCAAGTGTCGCTTAGATGGGGTGTTGGGTGATATGGTTTAGGGGTGAACTTGTAGTGTAGGGTCAGCGGTTGGACTTGATGTTCCCAAGGGTCTTTTCCAACCTGAATTGTTCTGTGATTCTATGATTCTATGTTAAATGTAGTCAGATATAGCAAAGGAGTGTCCCATCAAATAATATGATTTGTTGAGGGAGAGATGAGTTAAGTTTATCTTTACTATTTGCAATACTCAAACTTTTCTGACCTGTATGGAGACAAACATTCCTCTACAAAATCCTTTGGTGTTATTCTTGGGGTTGTTTTGTCATCTCTGTGGCAGTACCTAGCGTCTTAGGCGGCTGTGCATATTTACCTGCTTTGCCAATTTTGAAGTGTCATCTTAAACAGCTGTATTTCTGAATTCAAGGCAGCTGTTTGGTGACTGTGGTCTGTGATACTGGGCTGAAAAGCCCAGAATGACCTTATGTCTCAAATAAGTAGTCTTTACTGTTCTCAGATGTTTGCAGGCAGCAACCACAGCTTTGTCGTGGGGCTGAGAATGCCTTTCAAGACCATGGTGATTTTCTTAATTTCTTTTGTTAGTTACCACAGACCTGTACCTGCAGAGTTTAGGGTTGCAGCGTCGTGCGCTTAGCACACACGTAGAGAAGGCAGATCGAAATCCAGGAGGTGACCTGGAAAAAGGAGAGTAGGAAGACGTGAACAGGCAGGTGCTGGGCCACTAGAGGTCACTCCCGGCCGGACTGGGTGCAGCGGGTTTCTTCACGGCCTCAGCCTTCGGGGGAAAAATGTTGACTTTTTCTGCCGAAATGAAAAAGAAAGACCAGCTCAGGGTGGTGCCTTAGTGCACACGCAGTGCTGGTGCTTTCTGAGGTGGATTGTGACAGCGGTCAACAAAAGCTCTTTAAAGGCCAACATCTGCATAAGTTGTTTAAACAAAGTGTACTATCAGTTCAGGACTGTGCTGTGTAATTAGGAAAAGTTGCTAAGTAAATAATTACGTGATCCTGAACTTGGCATCCTCTTGGGGCGGTTACAACATCTTTGGGCTGGAACACCGCGAAGTAGGAGACCATGGGTAGCTGCAAGTGCTGCCGTAACGCTTTCCTTTCTGTTTCTACAAGGTATTTTAAGATGCTTTGGTCTACCCAGAAACCACAAAACAAAAACCTCTGGTTTTCTTTTGTGAAAACATAAACTTCCAGCTCTTAATTGTGCAGAAAGAACCTTGAGAACTTGATTGAGTAGTCTAAAAACTTTTAAAAAAATACCCATTTTGAGCCAATTTCAAAATCTGACTTTTTGTCATTCAAAAAAAAAGTTTTAGAGGGCTGGGTCTGCTAAGCAGCACTTTTGAGCTGTGCTGGAGTCCCTTACCTAAGTGCCTATTCCTTCTTGTGGCTGAATGAATTAGCTTTACAGTGGGCGGTTGGTCCTTCTCACCTGTGCCTGCAGGTATTTTGTAGTTTGTGGGCTGCAATATACATACATACTTCTTCTTGCAATTATATATTGTATGTCTTTTTTTCTGTGCCTCTTCTCAGTAGAAGCACCGACAGGGAGGTTGTGTGAATTGCCAAGCCGTGTTACACGAGTGAAACTTGCTGTCGTCTGTGGCAGCTTTGCCCCAGAGCTTGGCATGGGGCTTGGGAACTCGTCTCGAAGTCTTCCCATAGTCATGGCCTCACCCCACGGCTCCTGCAGCTTCTCAGCAGCTCATGGTCGGTGAAGGGACGGTCATGTCTCCATGGTCTTGCTGTGACAGTGTCTTTATAAGGTGGGACAGGTGTGGCTGGAAGGAGCGAGGGCGTCTGTTACCTGGTGTTCCCTTCCTTGTCCTCTCTAGCATGTGTCAGTGGCCTGGGTTGTTACAAGCAAGATGGGCTGCCCCTGCTCCTCCTGTATCCGCAGCTGTCCTGAGGGGACGGTCTCGCCCTTCTTTTGCAAGCCTGGTGAGACTAAACTATGCTGCCAGTGTTCAACAGACAGATTTTGGCGAGTTTGTTGTTTGAGAGTGAGGGAATACCTACCAGTGACATTGTTTTTGCTACCCTGAAGCAGCTCTGGAAATTCACTTTAAAATATTGGGCGGGGAGGGGAGTTGGGCAGCCCTTGGGTGTGTTCTGGGGGAGAGCTGTGCTTTTACTCCTTG
>NW_009708164.1:0-2038 GCF_000703405.1 Apaloderma vittatum | reverse complement strand
GAGCTTCCAGGGCAAGCGCTGCGAGTTCCTCATGGAGTGCCCCAGCATCATGGAGCGCGGCTTCCGCAAGATCCGCTCCATCAAGGTGGAGTCTGGCCCGTAAGTGCCCCGGCAGCCCCGCGGCCCCTTGGCGCACCCCGCTCCAGCAAACCTGCTGCTCCCAGGGGACTGTTGGGAGGTGCCGGGGAGCCAGGACACCCAGGTCCTTCCTCAGCTCCAACAGCCTCATCGTGCAACCTCCCTCCCTGCATTCCTTGCATGGTGCCTCAGTTTCCCCATATGCAAAGCAGGGAGATCCTGCCAAGCTGAGGCGTGGGTCAGAGGCAACGATGTGGCCCTGGGGAGAGGAGCCCCACTCTCAAAAGGGACACTTGCTGCTAGCAAGAACCCTGACTTCTGTGACAGACTCATACACTGCCAGGACGTCTCTGTCCCTTGCCAGGATGGAGAAGCTGGCACTGGGCTGAGCCTGGGGGCTGCGCCGCATGTCCCTGAGGGCTTTCCTCCTCTCCCCTCCAGCTGGGTGGGCTTCGAGTACCCCGAGTACCAGGGGCAGCAGTTTATCCTGGAAAAGGGTGACTATCCCCGGTGGGAGGCATGGAGTGGGAACAGCGGCTACAGGACCGAGCACCTCCTCTCCTTCCGGCCCATCAAGTGCGCGGTGAGTTGGGGACAGCACGGTGGGGGGGAGCATGATCGGGACAAGCAGAGCATCCCCTCCATAGCCCAGCATGGAGGGAGATGAGGGACAGACAGGAGAACTGTTATGTGGGACATGGGATGGAGGCATGAGGTGCACCATGGGGTGGAAATGTGGCTGCTCCTGCTGGCTCCCACTTCCCAACAAGGATCCTGGGCTGCTCTTTAGGGCTAAAAATTAGCCTGAAACACTGTCCCAGCTCCTGCTTTGTGCATGGGAGTGCCACCTTCCAGTCTGGGGTCCCCAGGCCTTGTCCCCCCACCCTAGATACCCGGAGGTGGGTTGAGCAGAGAGGAACCGGCAGGACTGCAGGGATGTTGGGGTGCGGGGTTCATCCCCCTCCCTCCTGGGGTACCCGAGCCAAACCCAGGCAGATGCAGCTTCTATCGCTCCATCTGCAGAGACGCTGGTGTTCGCAATAGCGGCACGTCTGCGCCTCCGAGCGGGGGGTCCCCCCCCAACTTTTAATAATCACCAGGCAGATATGCTTGGGCTTTAATAAAGGGGATGTGATAAGATCACTCCTTACTGGCAGGACTGCTCCTCGGTGCAGATAGATGCGTGTGGGGGCTGGGCACAGGGGACAGTGCCGCATCGCTCAGTGTCCCAGAAATTAACTCCTCGGTGTCCAGCACCCAGCAAAGCCCCATGGAGTCGGGGGAGGGGGGACACTCTGCTCTCAGCAGCCTGCCTTGCCTTCCAACCTTGGCCTGGGCGAGGATCCTAACGGCAGGAGCCCGTGTGGGTGCAATGTTTGTGGCCGCTGTCACCCTCATCTGCAGCTGTGCTTTGGGACATGGGAGCAGCATCCTCTGGGCAGCTCTGGGGTGTCCTGGTGAGGGGGTACCAGGCTGAAGGACATCCACATGCCTTGCATCAAAGGCGTGACCCTAGACCTCCCACAGTACCTCGGTGCATGTCACCTTGATGCCACATCCCCTATCCCTGAGCAAGCCATCTTGTCCCTGCTGACCCTCAGCTCTGTCCCTCTGCAGAACCACAACGACAGCAAAGTCATCCTCTATGAAGCAGAGAACTTCCAGGGGCACAAGTTTGAGCTGAGTGACGACTACCCCTCGCTGCAGGCCATGGGCTGGGGTAACAAGGAGGTGGCATCCATCAAAGTTAACGCTGGAGCGTGAGTCTCACTGGTGGGGAGGGGGATGGTGGGGGCTGAGAACAGGAATTTGGCAAGCACATCCCTCCTGCATAGCGCCAGGGATGGGGAAGGGGATCCTCAAAAAGAAGGAGTGCTTGCCTACTCTTCTTCCTTTGAAAATCCAAGCTGTGGGGTGTTTTCTGTCCCTCTCAGGGCAAGCACAAGGATGGGATGGGATG
>NW_009708163.1:505-711 GCF_000703405.1 Apaloderma vittatum | reverse complement strand
GGTCTTTGGGGGTCTCCAAGAGGTTCTGAGGCATCTCTGAGTGGTTCTGGAGGCTCTGGAGCATCTTCTGGGGGTCTTCAGGGGGTCTCCAAGGGGGTCTGAGATGTCTTCAAGGAAGCTTTGGGATCTTCTGGGGGCTTTGGGGTTCTCCAAGAGGTTCTGAGGTGTCTCTGGGTGGTTCTGGAGGCTCTGGAGCATCATCTGGG
>NW_009708163.1:0-222 GCF_000703405.1 Apaloderma vittatum | reverse complement strand
GTCTCTAGGGGAGCTCTTTGGGGGTTTCCAAGAGGTTCTGAGGTATCTCCAAGAGGTCTTTGGGGACTTTTGAGGGTCTCCAAGAGGTTCTGAAGCATCTCCAGGAGATCTTTGGGGGCTTTTGGGGTCTCTGGGTGTCTCTAGGGGAGCTTTTTTGGGGTCTCCGGGAGGTTCTGTGGTGTCTCGGGGGGGTCTGCGTTTTGGGGTGACCCGGTGCCGTCC
>NW_009708162.1:0-221 GCF_000703405.1 Apaloderma vittatum | reverse complement strand
GGGCCCCGGAGCCGCGTCACTCCTCAGGACATGGTCACCATTTGGAGGACCAGTTCTCCTCCTCCTGCTGCTGCTCCCTGCTGAGTCTTCATGGTCCATGGTGCTTGCAGAGCAGCTGCGGAGATCATTGTCCCCCTGTGGCGACCGACTGCGGGCTCATCCCTGGCACCGTTCCTCTGGCAGAGGGAGGAAGGGCTGAGCTCCGCCGCCACAGCACCTGC
>NW_009708161.1:0-8290 GCF_000703405.1 Apaloderma vittatum | reverse complement strand
AGGGAGAAATTTTATGAAGTTTAACAAGAGCAAGTGTAGAGTTTTGCTCTGGCAGGGGGGCTGGACTAGATGATCTTTTGAGGTCCCTTCCAAGCCCTGACATTCTGTGATTCTGTGAAGATGATCATCTACTGTATTCTGGCCCCAATACATATTGCCTCCTCTGGTGAGGATGGACTTTACTGATGACTGGGACGCATGGGTTCTTTCTTGTGTGATTATAATGAAAGTCTGTGAATTTTTAAATTACATTGTAAAATAAAGAAGTGGCATACTGAACTGTTGTTTTTCTGAGATCCCAGAAGAACATCTTTTAGTGAGCAATCTGTCTCCACAAAGCTTATACTCCCAAATGTCTTCCAAGTCTTGTACGTATCTGACTGTTTCATTTCAGTTGTTTCTACAAAATGGCTATGGCTTGAAGTCTGAGCTGGCCAAGAACTAGGAAACTTCTCAGGCAACACTGTGGGAGATGTCTGGACTCACCCTACAAGACCTACCAGAACTTACCAGTGCTGTTCATTGCAGGAAGAGGACAAATTATTTTGTCACAGTTTAAACCCAGCTGGCAAATAAGCACCACACAACTGCTCACTCACCTCCCTCCCTGTCCACTGGGATGGTGGAAAGAATTGGGGGGAAAAAAAAGTAAATTTGTGGGTTCAGATAAACACAGCTTAATAGGACAGAAAAGGAAATAATAATCATAATAATAAATAAACTTGTGATGCACAATTCAGTTGCTTCAATACCCGCTGACCAATGCCCAGTGAGTTCCCGTGCAGCAGCCCCTGCCTGGATTTCCCCCTTAGTTTATACACTGAGCATGATGTCATATGGTCTGGAATATCCCTTTGGTCATTTCAGTCAGCTGTCCTGGCTGTGCCTCCTCCTAGCTTCTTGCGCCCTCCCCTGCCCACTTGCTGGTGTGGGTGGGGTGAGAAGCTAGAAAGTCCTTGACTTAGCATAAACATGGCTCAGCAACAACTAAAATACCATTGTGTTATCAACATTATTTTAATTCTAAATCCAAAACACAGCACTGTACCAGCTATTAGGAAGAAAAATACTCTATCCCATCCAAAACTAGGACATGCTGCAGAAGAGAGATTTAGTCTCACCTTGTATCCCTTCTCTCAGACTCTCCAGTTGACATGTTTGAGCAGCAACCACATTCCGCCTCTGCTTTTGGACTCCACATTTCCCCAGTACAACGCTGTTCACACACACTCACCTAGCTATGTCTTTCCTGTGGTGCTACTCTCCATGGACCTGCCATGCTTGATGTAATTTGGATTCTACCAGACATACCGAGGGCCCTCAGGGACAGAGGGCAATAGTTTACTTAGAGACAAAACTCGGAACACAACTGGGCTCATTGAGATGCCACTGTCACACAATCCTCCAGCCAGCTAGGTAGTCAGTCTCTAAAATTTCCTCCCGATAGTCAGTCTCTAGTGGGACAATCTCCTCTTGCTGTTTCTGCTTGCTGGAGGTGGGATACTCAAGAGAGTTTGTGAAGGAATTTGATGTTTCTTAGTCCTCTTACCTGAAAATGCTGAGCACTTGCTGGCTAGCATGGCTAGATAGATTTTCATCTTCAGAGTTCCCGGTGGTTTTCATCCTTGTAGTTTTAAAATAGCATTGTATTTTCTATACATAGAAAAGCAACTTTTTCAACAGGAACAAGATTTAGTCCTTACTCTCCCACTACCGCTTTATCTTGAGGAAGTTTTCCCTGCGACACGTCTCCCCCTCGTGGCCCTCCTGTAATCCTGTCAAGGAAACACAATCAGCAGAGAAACACTGTATTATTTTTCTTTAAAATTTTCTATGCCTCGATCACATAGACTCCTAGATTTTCCAAGAGAATGTTGGATTGCATGTGGGGAGTCGATCTCTTCATCAAAGCAACTATAGAATGTACCTGTGATTAAAATAAGACACTGATCAGCAAGCAGTTCTACAAAACCAGACCCAAGCAGGAGTGTCACTGGAGTATATTTAAACCCGCCTTGAGCCTGCTCTTGCCTTGCTATAAACATACAAATCAGACTGGGCCTCTGACTATGAGGAGGTGTGATGGGACAGACCAGGAAACTCCACATAGAGCATTCACCAGGTGAGGTAAGTATAATGGTTTTACTTTCACGTGACTGTATTTACTGGCCTACCATCACTCAGTTCCCTGGATCATCTTGGTCTTGAGCCGTGAGGAACAATACCTGTTAACAACAGCTGCGTGAACGCTGAAAATTCTAATTTTCAGTCATGATGCCAAAAGCATGCCTTTGGAGACTTGAGAAGTGCTGATTAGGGCTCACAGCTAGGATGTGTGTACGCCAGACTGTTGCATTGTACAGTTATAATCTGCTTAATTACCAACTTCCAGTTCTTTGCTGAGCAGAGGAAGAACTCTAGCCCTTTTGCCCCTCAGAATGTGTTCTCGTTTACCTAGCGCTAACCTATCCTTGAGTGAAAACCTTTCCAGCCAAACACTCTGAAAATCCTCACATCTTACTCCTGTGTTAGGAAAACTTCCCACCGGGCTGCTGTCACATCCATAGCTGCCTTTGGCAAGACAGCATCCTCCAGGCGCACATTATGGAAGTCTTGCTGCCACCACAAAGTAAGCTTTGTACATTAAACCACACTTAGGAAGGGTGAGGCACACAACCATCTCCGCTTTTCTTTTTTAAGACCAGCAGCCCTGAAACATCTTCACTACTATGGTCTCAAGAGGAAAAGATGCCCTACAGAGCCCACGGCAGCTGGAAGGACTAGAAGATGTAAAACACAAAAGAGAGAGATGTGCTATTCTTGGCCACATCAGGAATTTACACAGCAAGGCTGCTATTATGATCTTCATGACAATGAATTCTTCTTGCTATGAAACTATGAGTTTTGGCACTCCAAGTGAAACATGGACAGTATGTGTCAACGGAGGGTGAATGGGACTCATCTTAAGACAGAGTAGGCTGCCATATGTCCAGTTCCATTCCCAGCTTGGATCTGCAGCCTCTGTCTCCCATTGAGTGTCGGAGCATATAGTACACATCTGACAAGGGAGTGGACTTGCAACTACATTGGCAGTGTGCTGCTGTTAGAGCACGGACCGTGTCCAGGCCACATTGGATGCTTTATTTGCATGTTACCTGCAATGAGCAGAACTTACTTGGCTTGCTGCTATGTGATAGGACAAGTCACCGGCACTTAGGGCTTGATATTATTCTTACTGCATGGAAATTACAATTCTCTAGACAGCAGATGGCCAGCTCTCCATTGTACCTCCTTGGGATACAACTCTGTCATCCCTCCATCTTGACCTCGGCACCCAGACAGAGTTCAAAGCCAGCTGCATGCCTGCAGTGGAGAGCAATCCCTTCACGCGTCAGCATCCACCCGATGCCTCTAGCATCATCTTCCCAGAAAGAGCAGGTAATCAAAGAGATATTTCAGCTCCAGATGATGTCCATCTACTCAGAACCATTTCTAACCTGATGCATATCAGTAACTTCTTTATTCTTAGAGACAAGTAGGGGCCAGAGGCCAGAGTGGGGACTTAAACGGGATCAGGGACTACACTACCAGTCAGATATAAGTGCAAAAGGCTGTAACAAAAATTCTTATTCCCCCAAGGAACAGAGGAGCTCTGAGCTGCACCCTCAAGGTTTTACACCAGCAATCAAACACGTGTGATTCTTCTCCACAATGTCAAAGAGAAATAACATTACTATAAAAATCACTGGTGAGTCTGGCTGAATCACGTTCAGCTCTCATATAATCTATAGATGCACGAAACACTGGAGAAACAGGGCTTTTAGACCATCTACCACCTTGTGATACCACTTTCCAGCATTAAGATCACCAAGCAGGACATTGTTCAGTCTCTAGGCACCAAGATTTTAATCTGGCTGGCTAGATCCTCTTGTCTAGCAGAACTGCACACATATTGTGAATTCTGAGAAGATGGTGATCTGTTAGATTTTAAAACATGGTGCTGCTCTACATAGTATAATCTTCTCCAACACAGAAACAATAACTCACCCATTGATACCTCTTTCTGTTGGGCTGGAGGATGTTGCCTTCATAATATTAAAATGTCCAACTTGCTTTCACAGGTAGAAGAGTCATCAATGAGCTAACTGCCCATAAGAAGCAATACAGACACAGATGGCTGGATACCTCCAGGAGATTTAAACTCCGTTCTTTAAATCTGCTCATTCCAGAAAGGCCTTTCTTCAAAGGGAACTCAATCCCTTCTCAAACCCTACATCAAGGCCATTTCAAATAGTATTTTATATTTTAAGGCCAGGATTTTTAAAGTCATGGTGAAGGTTCTCAAAGATATCTGCTTCACTGCTTTTAAATAGCACTAGGGAAAAGTATCTATTTTGATGACTATTTACAGTGGCTGTACACTGACTAACAGCATTATGATCTTAACCACACTGGCACCTGTCTAGACATTCCTCTAAACAGCCTGTAGGATGTTCGGGCTGCTCCTCTCCTACATCAGGACTCACACCATCTTTGACTGTAACTCACTCAAAAGCCAGCTGGAGCTGGTCAGGGTCAATAGATACATAAAAAATCCCACAGCTTGGAGAAGGAGTACCTGTTCAGTACGAAGGCCTCTGATAAATTTGTGATTTGGAACACTGTTAATCTGGTCAAGAAAGAGCTTTTTGTGCTGGGCTTGTCTCTCCAAAAATTACTAGGATCAAAATTCATCAGTAAAGTAGAGAAAGGACCTCCTAAGTTAACTGAGTATGTGATAAAGCAACACTTCTTTCAATTTCACCTGAGGTCCAGGCAATCAAAGAACATAATTGCAGGAATACTTGACGCAGAATTTCAAACATGTTCTTTTCTAGGATCTCCAGTAGCTGGAAGGAGTTTGTCTTTATTAACAGTCCCTTTGAAAAAATAAAAAGACAACTTACATAATCATTCCAACAGGAATTTGAGATTCAAGAGAGACAAATACAGCAAGTTTTTTATTTTTAATTTATAATTATTAGTCTCTCTAGTTCAAACAGATAAAGGTGGATACCAAAACGAGGTGTTTCAATATCATGCTCGTAACTCCAAAGGTCTGTGTATCTTCTCAATGCAGAGCTCAACAAAGTTAAAAATGAAGTTTAGGTCCTCCTGATACTAAGGAAAAATATCTTCACAGGTTATGGAGAGCTTTTCCTAGACAGATTATTTCATGTGGGACATGGGACTAGCACACCGATAGCCAGTATCAACATATGGGTTAGAGACAAGCGTCTACTTTTCACTGCAGAACTGAGTTAAGAGAACCTCCTGAGAAGAGGAAAGTATTATTCAGCCTTAAGTCTGAATACAGCCTACTGTATTCGATAGAAAAAGTTACCAGTCTTGATGTTAGCTGTAAACAAATCCTTGTCAACACAGAGAATTGCTGCTGTGCAACTTAAAACCGAAATCAGTCTGATTCACAGCCAAACTTCAACTTAAAGACTGTTGTAATTTCATCGTTTCTCCAGTTTTTTGTACTTGGCTTCTGCAGAAGGAAAAATAACAATGTTTTAGGACTCGATAGGTAAAAGCTTTGAATCCTGTAAGATGCTATACATCTTAAAATCCAAGATAATTTACAGTACTGCTCAGGGTAATTTTCTACTAGAGCATTTAGGCAAATACAATTGCATAATAATGTTTTTAAGAACCAGGTGCCTAAGTCATGACAACTAATACCAATTTAAGCCAAGGGCACTTGGGTGTCTGGCGGAACTATAAACCACTCTGTTTGCAGGGTTAAACACCTGTCTTTAAAATTCCTGTCAGTGCATACTGCAAAAGAGAAATCAAGCCTCACAAATAAGCTGTAGTCCATTAATACTTGTTCTAGTCCACTTCCATGTAACTTGTTACTTTAATCTTTTCTCAACACTTAACACTTCACAGCAGTATATGCAACTCTGCAGCTCAGACTTGTTAAACAGAGTTGTTTGTCTTTTTAAAGCTCCTGCAAGGGACTATGGTACTAGGTAGTAACAATAGAGGACAATAGTTACCAAGTTTTTTGGAATATGCATCCAATTTATAAGCTGCCTGCTCCAGAGCTGCAACCTGCTCCTCAATTAGGTTGATTTGTTCCAGATATGGCTGAAGAGCAGCATCTTAAAAAAGCAGAAAAATTGTATCTGTCAGTTCTCAGTAATCCACTTCAAAGAAACAGTTCACACTTGAAAAGCAAGAATTTCTTATGGTATTCTTCACACAGAACAACTGAAAAGCTCTTCCCTTCCCCTGCCCCAAAATCAAGTGGTGACACTGAGAGCCATGTTCCAGCAAAGTATTAAATGTTTAAGAGTGCTGGTTAGACTCAACACAAGTAACAACACAAAGTGAACCAAAAGAAGTGCTATTTCCTATCAGCTACAAAATTCAGAGTAAAACAGGACATAAATTCAGACATGTTTTCTTACGCTAGTCTACACACTCTGTAGCTATAGAGAAATACACAAGACTGTCACTTCATAGCAGCATCTCTATATCAGGGAGTTTTCTTTCCTTCAGCACCTAATGAGCATGAACTGACTCTCAGATACTTCACTTCCAAAACAAGTGAACTATTCATTATACACCTACTTTATTTGGTTTACTTACATTTTTGATTTAAATCCTTCAGATTTCTACTGATGTTTATAGCAATATCTTTCATTTCTAGGTACTTCAAGCTAGTCAGCTTGTTCATGTTTTCCAAGAGTTTGTAGTCTTCACTGGTGGCTTAAAAAGAATAGTTTATTTTAATTAAAAGTTGATGTGGGTTGAACTGGATATAGATTCTTCATGAGGACAAGAGATTTCACAACAGCCAAAAGTAATAAATAGTTTAGATTGTAATACAGGTATTAGCATAATGCTTTACAAAAAAAAGAGATTACATTTTGTGAATTGTAAAAATCAACTGGACTGATGAATACTTATTCACTTGCAAATTTTTTTGGGTAATTCCTCACATTTCTACTCTTATTCTCTCAGTTACTTATGTTTACAAAACTGACAGCACAAATACAGACTAGTTTTCTGCACCATATACTTTTCAAGCCCATGCACACCAGCAGCACTGTGCAGTCTTTTTAAAATTAGAACCTATGGAATCCACTAACTTGTTGAGCAGTTCACTCTGCTCCAGTTAATGTTGCACAGCACTCTATTCTAACGCATGAATGTTGTAAAACATGTACAAATCCTTGCTCTCACTCAGAAACAAAACAGCTGCATGTCGCACTCTCAGTTGTGCTTCTCTTCTAGTCCTTCTTAACCTAGACTCCTTTTGTTCGTTAGCTTGCTTTTCCATGTACAAGTTCCTACAAGACTAAAAAGAACTATTTTCAAGTTGTTTGTATCATACTGAATTCTTCTGAAAAACATCTGCACCGCTTCTGACACTTCATTAATGTGATTAATCTCAGTGCTGTTAGCAGTCTACCAACACACCAGATACGAACTTCCAGTCTTACTAAGCATGATGTAGATAGGTAGAGTTTAGGCCAATTACACAATGGGTTTATTTAAAAGAAAATTAGAAGAAACAAAAACTCACTTGCAGCTCAGTATCACAGTGCCTTACCTGTCAGTTCACCTGTTAAGTAAGTGGCCATTTTGCTGAACATGTCTTTACAGAGCTCATTGATGTCTGCCTCTGCTGGTTCCTTAGCTTCCTCTGCTGTTTCAACAGCAG
Organism: Apaloderma vittatum; assembly: GCF_000703405.1. Classification (NCBI taxonomy): domain Eukaryota; kingdom Metazoa; phylum Chordata; class Aves; order Trogoniformes; family Trogonidae; genus Apaloderma; species Apaloderma vittatum. Next base: position 570 of record NW_009708161.1, on the reverse strand, counting down.
GATCCTCTAATCAAGGTACAGACATTACAGGGTTAGGGGAAAGTTAGCAGGTACAGAAAGACATCTTAAAGATTAAAAGGTCCCACTTGTTTCCTTTCAAATTGACTACACCTACTTTCCACATAAGTTCTCTCCTTGACAGTAAGGGGTAACAAACCTAAGCCGTTTCTAGAAGTAGCATCAAGATGATTTCAAACTATTCGTTTAAGGCCCATTTGAAGGACAGGCACCAGGCCGACTGCACTTGAACCTATCAGCCAGCTCCTGTGCTTACAGGATGGGAAAGGAACTTGGGGAGAGCTTTCCTGCGACTTTGTGCACGAGCCTAGCCATGTTCATTTCTAGTCACTGGACACAACAGCAGCTCCCCCAGGCCGTTTCACGAAGGGTTAGAACGGACCACCACCGTTTTCCTTCTCCGACCCCATTTCTACCACAGCCCGCCCTTGCTCAACTCTTCGCGGGGGCAGTTCACTGCCTCTTCCTCAGACCGACACGTCTCTCTTCCCTCCCTCGGCAGCTTTTTGCCAGCTAGAACACGAGGGCTGCCCGGAGGGCCGCGGCTCCCGA
>NW_009708160.1:0-350 GCF_000703405.1 Apaloderma vittatum | reverse complement strand
CCCGGAAAACGGCAACATGCCCCAGCCAGTGCCCTGCAAACAGGCAGGGTTCTGTAGGAGAGTGCACAGATGGGTGTGTGAGCAGGGAAAAGACGTGGGACAGGGCAACACCTCCCAGGGTGAGAATCTCCTGGCAGCAGAGATGTGGTCAGGGAATCAGAGGAAATTAAACCCAGAAAATATTTTGGGAAGGAAATCTTGGGAAATATTGGGAAGGAAATTCTGAAATCTCCATCTGATCCCCTTCAGGGTAGAGCTCTTTCTCTGAACAAGCCCCATTGCTTCCTCAACCCCAAAAAAGCCTCTGCTCTCAGGGCTGGGTTCTCCAAGGCATGAAACCCCTCCCCTGC
>NW_009708159.1:1121-1388 GCF_000703405.1 Apaloderma vittatum | reverse complement strand
GCGATTTCTGCCTGGGCGACTCCAAAATCAACAAGAAGACGGGACAACCTGAGGAGCTGGTGTCGTGCTCCGACTGCGGGCGATCAGGTACCGCGGGGCCGGGCACGGGGGGATCGCCCAGACCCTCCGAGGGGGGATTTCGGGGGATTTCGGGGTGGTTTTTACTTTAACACGGGCCGTGTCGCGCAGGGCACCCGTCGTGCCTGCAGTTCACGCCGGTGATGATGGCGGCGGTGGAGACGTACCGCTGGCCGTGCCTCGGGGGGA
>NW_009708159.1:564-908 GCF_000703405.1 Apaloderma vittatum | reverse complement strand
GAATAACCCCTGGGTTGATGGGAGTGACCCCCAGAAAAGTTGCAGTACCCCCAGAATGAGGGAACACCCCGAGAACAACAGGAGCACCCCAAGAATAACCCCTGGGCTGACAGGAGTGACCCCCAGAACAGCTGGATCACCCCTGGAATGAGCAGAACACCCCCGGAATGATGGGAGGACCCCCGAGAATAACCCTTGGGTTGACGGGAGTGACCCCCAGAATGAGGGAACACCCCCAGAACGATGGGAGGACCCCTAGAATAGCCCCTGGGTTGACGGGAGTGACCCCCAGAACAGCTGGATCGTCCCTGGAACAGTCAGAGTACCCCTGGAATGAGGGAACA
>NW_009708159.1:0-275 GCF_000703405.1 Apaloderma vittatum | reverse complement strand
AGGGAATACCCCCGGGGTGGAAGGGGGGGCCCCCAGAACAGCTGGATCACCCCTGGAATGAGCAGAACACCCCCGGAACGATGGGAGCACCCCCTAGAATAGCCCCCAGGTTGACAGGAGTGACCCCCAGGACCGTCAGGGTACCCCCAGAACGATGGGTGAACCCCACTTTCCCCTTCAACCCCCCATTTTCGTCTCCCCTCTCCCCATTTTTCACCCCCCTCTCCCCGTTTTTTTAGGACCAGCTCCTCTTCTGCGACGACTGCGACCGCGGT
>NW_009708158.1:278-604 GCF_000703405.1 Apaloderma vittatum | reverse complement strand
TCCTCCAAACCTGGGGTTCGGCTTCGACTCCGGCGTCAGATCAAAAAAAAATAAAAAACCCAACAGGTTTTGGGGAGGTTTCGGAGGATTTCTAGAAGAGCAGAGGGCCGGGTCGTCCCTCACGTCGGCTTCTTTAAGCAAAAAATCTCTTTATGCACTATTTTAAAACCAGTAGTTCCCCGTTCCTTGCCTGCGTCTAGTCTATACAGCGTTAATTTTTTTACTAAAAATGCCCTTTAAAGCATTCGAGTTCAGTCCAGGCAGCGGTGACCTTCTCCCAGGAATTCCCCATTCCCTTCCTGCTTTTCCAAGAATAAAAATTAAGG
>NW_009708158.1:0-220 GCF_000703405.1 Apaloderma vittatum | reverse complement strand
TTTGTTTCGAGGTGGAGATTCTAAAGAAAAAAATAATTGCGTTACCTTAGGTATTCTAGTTTTGTAACCTCACCCTAACGAGCCTGGTTTGGTTGGTTTTATATATATTTTTCTTTTTTTATATATTTTTCTTTTTTTATATGCCCCAGTATTAACGTTGACGCCTCCGGGAGAAGGGAAAAGGGAGAATCGCGGTGTGTACGTAGCATTTTATACAATA
>NW_009708157.1:0-10330 GCF_000703405.1 Apaloderma vittatum | reverse complement strand
ACATAACTATTAAAAAATCATGGAGATGGAGTATTTAAAATTCCTCCATGACATATAATATTAATCCGTTTTATGTAAAATTCATACCTGTAACTTAATTTGGTCCATTAATGCACCAGATCACGTATTGGTAGATGTACCATGTTTTAAATATGATGCTCGAAATGTCCAGAGTTCGGCACTTTGTGAGCGAGCATTAAAATTAACACCCACATACTCCTGAGCCCCGCTTAAGTCGTCGTGTGGCAGAGTGTAACCTTTTCATTTAATAATGCAGTGTTTCAAACTTTCTGTTAATTCCTGCTCAGGATTAAGAGCCTTTGCCTTGCTGAATGAGATGCCGGCGTAAGAAACTTGGCGCCCGATCGCAGAGATGCTGCAGCACTTCGGTCTCTCCGTGAGGGAGGTAGGGCTGGTGGCTGGGGCGAAGGGCTGCGGGAAGGAGGAAAGGCTTGCAGGATCTGCCCCGAAGCTCATAAGTCAAACCCAACGGAAGGGAAGAAATCCATAATGGTGATTAACGATTGCAGGTCCCCTCAATGCTTAGTCACAACGGGTGATATATAAAAGATACAGTGGGAAGCTGTCAAACCCAGAACTTGAATGAGTGGCGAGACCGGAACATCTGAATGTATAATGAAGCATCATTCTCTCACACCCTTTAAAAACATATGTTTTGAGGCTCTGCTTACAAATACTCACACTTTTGTTTTCCTTATTTCGTCTCATGTTGCCAGTGCCATCCATGGCAGTCAGGCTCCTCTCGGCACAAAATCTCTGTGTGTAGCACTGTACATCTTTGTCTGACTCAGCTCTAGATCTCATGCTACATCACGACGATGTGATGGGAAGATGTACTTCCATTAGCTACGGGCTGGACGATCCCGGTTCTGCTGCAGTCATCGCTTTTGTGCTGCGAAACTTCACTCCCTGCAGTCTCACGAGGTGGAGATATGGATGGGCCCTAAAATATATCTTATGGCTACGCTTTGCCTGTTTCCCAGAGTCCAGTAATATGAACAGACTTGCTGTGCTATCTGGAAAAAAAAAATAAAAAATTGTAAATTGTGGTGAGCATGGAGGCTCAAATCTTGCTAGTCCCTGTTAATTAAAATCCACATGAAACTAGGTACACTGTAATATTGAGTGGTTATGTCTGTACCGAATCCCTCCTGGGAGCTCACCTGATCTCACTGGAAATCTCTGGGAAACCCCACTATGTAACTGGCTCCCCTTTCCCTCTCCCAAAGCTAATTTGGACGGATTATTTTTGTAGACACACACGCACTGTTATCAGCGCCATAGCAAATCCGCCGAGATCACGCTGGCTCTTGAAGATGACTCAGAGTTTCTGGAAGCTCATGAAGAACCACGATATGCCGCAGACATCTTTTTCCATCGGGCTGCTTCCACCACGGAGGGTACGGAATCCGAGGGTCTGTAAAACGGCGTGGAAGTTGCGGGAAGATTGTGTGTGTTCGCATCGTCAACGTATCACAGCCCGAGGTATGTGGGAGAGGGAAAAAACAGCCCGCCCCTCCAACTATCGCATAAATATTCAGGGGCTTTCCTCCAGTAACTCCCTTTGATACTCATGAAGTTGATACATGCTGGTCTGGCATGCTCGGCTGAGCAACGGGCACCAATTCCCCGGTAGCAACCGGTCGGCTTTTTGCTCTCCTTGAAGTCAATGGGAATTTTGATAATTGCATTAAGCGGGAGCAGGTTGGGCTGGCCGCTTTTTTTCAAAATTTTAGTTGAATGTGCACCAGATGCCAAGTGAATTGCTCTAGGAGTGGGTTGGAAACCCCGGGATGTTAGCAATGGAGGCAGGCTTAGTGAAACTCTTCATCCCTGAAGAAGTGCATGAGAAAGAGGGACTGTGCCTCTTGTTCGTGCTTTTGTCCTATTAATAGCAATATTTTTCATGACATGAATATATATGGATCAACACTCCTGTTTTTTCACCAGACCAAGTTTGGATTTTTTAAAATAAATTCTGGGCATCTTTAAGCATGTGGTCCCTTCCTGGCTGTCTGGAGGAGTTCATCTGTCTTAGCTGGGTTTTTCTATGCTCTCTTCCCACATCCAGAGTCAAGATTCATTTCCATTGTAACCAACTCTTGCAGTACTGTCACAAGATCCTTGATAATGCTTGAATGGACCAGTTTGGTCCATTAAACAGAGCTGACAAGTTCAGATCACATCATAGGTGTTCTCTGGAGCTTAAAAATTTTGCTTCCGATTACAAACCAAAGCAAAGCAAGTTAAAAATGAAAAGGTAATGACTGGCGTTATATCCTCTTTGTCAGGAGGATAATCCCATTGAATTTAAGAAGAATGAGTAACGCAGGCTGAATTTGTCAGCACAGTTCTGTGTATATGAATATGCCACCGACTCTAGCTGAAAAAATAAACCTGAGGCACTGACACTGTCTCTGGGTCATGGCACCAGGGAATGGGGATGGTCCTTCCAAGTGCGGAACGCGGGACATTGCCTCTGCCAGCACTCTGGATCCACAGATGTTTGTGCACGATACGATGGCACTGAACCAACAGGAGCATTGGATAGCACCGCTTTAGCTGAAATAGTCTCAGGACAGCTAAAATTTGAAGGGAAGGCTTTTAGGTATGCAGAGGGAAGCAAGCAATCAATGTGGTTTCTTGCACAAGGTTACTTGCTATACCTACCTTAAGAGGGCATGAAATGCACACAAATGCACAATGCATTGTTATTCTTAAGCAGGTTATGAAACAGTGGTTGAGTCAAGTGTCCCTGCTTGCAGGCTTGGGGCACACCGTATCAGAGCAGGGCAGGTAAAATCCCAGGTTTTCCTTCGCTTGAGGCTGATGAGTGGTGTCACAAGTTTCATCCTGGTGGGCGCAAAGGTATGTGATGCTGAGGCCCCCCGCCCTCCATTCCCCTTGGCTTCATCAGGCAATTGGATGACTCAGGATCTCGGAGGAGCTGCTCAACACCTAGAAGGGCTGATCATTAAAAAAGCATTATAAATCTCTGAATGGTTTATGGTTTATGAGGGAAATAGCAATTGATTCCTCAGTGGTGCCATTACTCTCCACTATTGCTATCATTCAAAAGGCAATAATGTTGGTTATTTACCTTCAATTAAAATATCTAGTTAGTTGTGATGTCATTTAAAATAGCACTATAATGTGTTTAGTGCTCCCTTATCAAACACCATAGATAAACTCCTCTTGGCAACAGGGGATAGTGATATGAAATGAAAAATTGGATGAGTGAAATGGGGGAAAGAACATGTAAATCTTTTACTGGATTATTATTCCTGTGTGCCTATGGCCCCTTGAACACCAGGCTCCTTTGCAGTGATGCCCTGTGGGTCCTCAGAATCGGTCAGAGAAAGTGCATTGGGCATTTAGGGATTAATTTAGGGAGCACAGAGAAGTCATCTCACTCTGCAGACTACCAATGGACCAAAACCCCTTTCAGTCCATTAAACAGAACTGATGAGTTCAGATCACAGCACAGGGGCTCTCTGGAGCTTTTGATTCAAAAATCCTCCTCACCAGGATTCCTCCTCACCTTTGATTCAAAAATCCTTCTCACTGGGGACGATTCATCAGAGCTCTTCCAAACCGTTCTTAACGCAAACCTTTTCCCCAAACAGCACAAGTCATCTTCAGTACTCCCGTCCCTATTTTCCTCAAATCCAAAATCTAAACACAATTCACACACTTCGCTGAATGTGGTGGGTTGTTTTCTTCTCTCATTCTCTGGTTGTTGCCATGACAGAACTTTCAGTTTAATGAGAAAACCTAAGAGATTCTCAAGACCTTCAGCTCCCCAGTGCCCCCTTTGCATGAAGTTTGATATAAAATAGGAGAGAAAAATGTCTATTGATTGCTCACAACACCTTTTTCGTTATGTTCCCATAGTTGTCCAGTTTAGAGCATCCATCTAATGACAGGAACATAATGCTACCCAGCTCGTTACGCTTTTCTTCGGCGTCATAGGCTACAAAACAAGCATTTTAAAGAGATATGGAACAGATTAAAACCAACCAAACGAAACACCTTCTCCATGGCTTGATGCTTATGCAAGCTCTTCTTTACACAAACACTGAAGCAGGTGCATAAAGAAATATTTTACGTCAATTTACTGGGAGAACCAAAAAGGAAATGGTAATAGGGTTAGTATCTCCAAGAGCTTTTCTTGCTGTGCTGGCCCTGGAATGGCTATGTTGGTAGAGGTTTGCACAAGCCCACCCTTGGGTAGTGGTTGCACGTGGGTTGAAGGTGAACGGCATTTTAGAAGGTTGTTTTGTTGGGATGACCAGGAATATGGGAGTTGTTGGGGAATGCAGGCTGGACTTGATGCTCTCAGAGGTCTTTTCCAGCCTCCAATAATTCTGTGATTCTGGGGATGTCAGGTTTCTGCGTGGACTAAAGCAAGCTTGTGGCAAAGAAAGGTAACTCACATTGACAACCCTCTGCAGCGTGGTCCAAATATAGGCAATCAAGATGCTTATTCTGGGGAAGGGGAAAATTAATTTAGGAGTATTTGGAGCAGCTTCCTGAGGAACACTACATTAAACTGAGTTACATAGTAACAGATTGAATTTGGAGTCTTAACTTTAACTTTAATTTTATTTCACGTAGATTTAGATCAGATTTATGTGCAATGTCATGCCCTCTGCTTGTACACAGAAATCCTCAGCCAATCTGCCCGAAAACTGATGGTACGATACCGGCTCATATTATTTTCATGTTTGTTATGAGTTTGCATTAAGAGCTGTAATCACACAAATAATACAGCCTACAGGGACAATGAGCAAATCGACCTAAATTAAATAAGTATCTGGATGTGCATGTGCTCATCTGCATATGTTATCATTACACCAATGATACTGATATTTATTTTCAGGGGACCCAAAGAGCTTCATCAGGAAAACCAGTCTAAGTTCACACCACAGAAAAAAAAAACCTGCAGAAACAACAGCGCAAATACAACATTTTATGTTTTGAAAGCTAACATTAACACATTTTTTTTATTTGTTCTCCAGGAGCGTTTTCAGGAATTCTTCAAAATCTTTGGGGTTCATCCTTTTTAGTCTTGTTTTAGGGTTGTTGTTTTTTTTCAGTTAAAAGAAGAAATCACGTAACTGTGACGACAGCCTTTCTCACAGCAGAGGGACATCCAAGGTAGGCAGGGATACCTCTGCTTCCTCTGCCTTGATGCAAACGCATCGATGTTTTCTATGACTGCAGCCAGCTGGTTCTCAAAGTACTTTCTGTGGGTCACTTTCCAGTGTCACCTGCTTGCCGAATATTAATTCACAATTCTGCCTTTTGCTTCACGCTGCTGACAGCCCCGACCAATATTTAAAGCACAGTAGAAAATGCTGTTTGCTGGTGAACTTCAAGTCGCATGGGTGTCATCGATGGGAACAGAAGTTAGGAAGGACTAGTAATTCAAGTCTGGTGGTTTTGTGTGTGTGAAAGGGAAGCTTTTTCGATGTGCCTTCCCAACCCCTGACCGCAGTTGCTCGCGGGCCACGCCGTGGATTTTGAAGCGTGACAAATTCTGTGTAACCTTATTGTCTATTTATTTACCTGCTGTAGCGTTCCTGTTGCCCTGACACGTGAGGATCTATGAAGTGCTTAGGAACAGAAGCAAAAGCCTCTCCCTCATTCTTCCCTTCCATCCTGCAGAAGAAATAGTAGAATAGTAGGAGATTATTTATAGGATCATAGTGCTGCTTTAATTTGCTTATGTACTTGTGCGTGCTTGAAGAAGCAGTCTGCTGAAAAGATGAGGTTTGTATTCACTTGTGGCGGGATGCTTTCTGTGATCATTCTTTTATAGCCTGCGTGGCTTCTGAGAAAGTTGTCAGTTCAGAGAACAAGAGCCCTCAGCTTTTGTCGACAGAATACAGCTTTTGCAGGATTTCATGTTTAGAAAGTGAGAAAAAAGCGACTGCAGGTAGTGTCTCCTTTAGGCAGGCAGGGTCATGCTCACGGGTTTTGATTCCAGCAATGGTATATACTAAAATGACCTTATATATTTATTAGGACAACAGGATTGTCTAATGAAAGCCACTGTGCAGCACCGTGAATTTAAATTAAGATCTGCGTTGCAGAGTGCAAATGGCTGGGGAAGCAGAGAAAAAGAAAGATGGATGTAAGGAGAATATTGGACAGTGATCCATGAACTGCAATTCTTCACAGTTAAATATATTCTGTGACTTACTAATTTTCCCTTATGAGAAACGGGAATGAATGTTATTTTCCATTTTAGAGTAATCGTACAGCAATCCTTCATGTTTTTGTGTCCTGTGCAGGGGGCAAACTATGCAAAAGTATTTTAAAGGCATATTCAAAATTGCTGTTAAAAGTGCTTCAACATGCAAATTTTCTTAGGGTTTTGACTTTGTTTTCTTAAAGCTAAATGATGTGCATATATAAGAATATTTTGGGTAATCACTCAGCTTATGCTAAGTAACTATTTCAAGTTGTCTTCAATACCAAAATGTTTCCACATACTTACCTTGAAGTGTTAATGACATTTATTTTGGTAAGTTTTACTTCACTAACATGCTGCTTCAACACTTTAAAGCACTGATACATTTTACTCAAGCAAATCTCTTCATTTACCTCAATGGAGAAATTGACTTGAAAAGCAGCACAAATCCTTGCTTATACAGAAAGTTTGTCTTGAAGTTAATGAGCTTATTTGCCTGCGTAAGGATGTGGGATAAGGACTGCTCAAGTGAGCAGAAGTTTCACAACTGGATGCAAAGTCATCAGGCTTATTTCAGACCAGCCTCTTGGAATAGTTACTCCACATCGAGCTCCTGAGGATTGATTCTCAAAGAAATATATATATTTAAAAAAAAAAAATGAGAAAATGCGCATGTGGAAGAGTGAGAAAAATTGAAAATTTAACTACAGAATTTTGATTAAAAGACATTGTGGCTGGGAGTGGTGGATTCAAAGTAAATTTGTGGTCCCCATTGGGTTGCACCCAGTGTCCACTGTAGTCTTTTTCCACTGAGAGTGAAAGGCTCCTTAGAGACGCAACACACACACACACACACACACACACACACACACGGCATCAGTCTTCCTTGTAGTGTGGTATGAATTATTATTAGAAATACATTAACAGAATCTTATGCATTTGTAATCTTAGCATGAGGTATGTATGATTTATCTACAACCTTGCATCTCAGCTTCTCCTTTCTTTTTTTTTTCCCTCCCTGTCCCTTCCATATCTTCTTTCTTCTGAACGCTCTCACGCTTGCAGCATCAGGATTCTCCATGGTGTTTAATGTTTTAGTAAGGCAGCGTTCTCTCCTTTCACTCTTTAGGATCCTGTTTCATCCTGATGTGCTGAGAGATGCATGCTTTTACCTCGGCATCGGAAAAAAAGGTACTCTGTGAAGTGTGTGAACAAGTGGAGATGTCTACGTGTGATTCCTTCCTCCATTGCTGGAAGACCTGGTTGCTTCAGACAATAATTAAGGTAGTTACAGCCCATTAAAAACTATGCCAGATGAAACTTAAACTGGCATTGCTTAAACAGGACACACAGTGGGCAGACGCTGGAGCAAACATTTATTTTCAGTTGTTATTGATGACCTTTCAGAATTTGCTCGTGGCTCTACTTTGGCCTGTCACTTGTGAGCTAAAGGGTCATCAATAACTTATGGAAATAAATGTCTTATTGATAGTCTGGCTACTGCAAGTCCAGTATATTGTCTCACAGACACACAGGCACAGAAAATACAAATCATAGAGAAACCATGTTTGATATTAGCCTCTGTCCTTTGATCTTTAGAAAAATGCAGCTTTCTAGATTTTCTGTTTCCTTTCCATCTTTCTTCTATTCCCTTATTTCTTCATTTTCTTTCCTTCCTTCTCTCCTTCCTTCCTGCCCTTCCACGCTCTCTTCCTCTTTCCTCTCTCTTTCTGTCTTTCTCTCTTTACCTTTCTTTTCCTTGTCTTTTTATTTCTTTCTTTTCCTTTCATTCCTTTCTTTTTCTTTCTCTCTCTCAATTTCTTAAGTTTGCAATCTCTTTCTCTCCCCTCTGCCCCCTTCTCTCTTTCTTTCATCTTCTACATCTTCTGTGTCTTTCTAGTATTTCATAAAGGTATGGCCCTAATTTATTTATAAGGGTAAGTCTCCAGAAGAAGGTAGCATTACTGAGCTGGCTTACCAGTTCCTCTATACACATGAGTACATTCATAATTGATGAAATGGTCTGTAGTGTTGTGGCTAGAATAAACTTAAGGTCAAATCTCTGGGAGAGCAAATCTTGGCCATTATTCCTGATGAGAAATAAATACGTGCAGGAACTAAAAAGTGTGGAGCTGAAAGGGAATAAAACTGAATGTATAAGGGCATTTTGAACAATTCATTCCAAAGTGAAAGTGCTTTTTCTTAGTTTTTCTTCATTGCCTTGATCTTCCTAAAACTGTTGTTGGGGCAGGTTAATGACTGACCTTTGAGGGAACCACATACCAGTCTTTGTTCCCTAGCAGTCAGGATCTTGCAGAGGCTTGAAACCTTTGAGGGAGAGAATAGGATTAAACTGCTGTATGGAGTCCAGTGCAGGTGATGATCAATGGGAACGGAGGAGCCAGTTTCTCAGGACGCTCTCTCCCTTCCCCCACCAGCTGGAATTCATTTGGTTCAGCGCAAAGTTACCTGGTGGTGATGGCTGACTGTCAATGATTGTTCTCAGATTAATTTCCCTTAAGCAGTCATCAGCGGCACGCAGTGTTAAAATCCCAGTAAGATTTTAAAGGTGGCAAGTCCCTTAGATCTAAACATCGTATCAAGCAGATAAAATCAGCGAGACTTAACTCACACTAAAATAATTTTATTTTTTTTTACATAAACTCTGCTAACTTGCCACCTTCCAATTTCCAAAGCGTCCAGCAAACTAGAGAAAAATGAGTGGTTGATCGTGCAGCACATACTGGCTGACCTTAGATAAATCAGTGTTTGCAGGGCGAGTCCCTCCTACGTGCCTGTCACCTCTGAATGACGCCGTCCTACGTGGCACCGACTGCGAGGTCCTTTTGCGTGCAGGGGTTTAGCTTTCACCTCAGCCGAAGACCGAATCTGGTTAGACTAGATGATCTTTTGAGGTCCCTTCCAACCCCTAACATTCCGTGATTCTGTGATTCTGTGAATCTGCCCCGCTTGGATGGATTTAAAACCCCATCTCCAGCGTTAGGGCTGAGTTGCTGGCAGGATTCACGGGTCCTGTGGGATTCATGGGTCCTCTCCCTATCCTCCCTCTTCCCCCTAGTCGGTGCCCAGCCTCAGTGGAGCCCAGACGCCATCCTCTCCGGGTGTTTCGCCAACCCTGGCCCTGTTTTGGGGTAGCCGAGCTTTCGCTGCGACAAGGTTCAGATAAAGGGTGTGCGAGCTGGCATTTCAGCAAGTTTCTGCTGCCTTTGCAGGCTTCTCTGGGACTGCAAGCAGCTGCAATTATTCCGAAAGGTTTGGACTCAACCTTCTTTCCGTCCTCCCTGAGAACTTTTGCTCCAAACCAATTTATTAACAGTTGAATGAAGAGAAGCAGAATTACAATGAAAACCGATGCAAGCGTCCCACCTGTCTGGCTGCAAACAGCTACTCAGCAAATGCCACGTGAAGTAAATCACAGGAGCACATAAATTAATTTAAGATGCTCTAAGCCTTTAAGTGATAGAGGAACCTAATGTCACATCTCAGCCTAGAAGAGCTCCCATGCGTGCAGGCACTGAGGCCCACAGCTAGAGGTGCTGTGCGATGGAGATGAGATAAAAACCACGGAGAAGCTGTAGTTTTTGAGTCGGGGAGGGGGGCATTTCATTCACTGCGGGGAAAAAAACCCTCCAGTGCTCTGCAACAGTTTAGCGCGTTCCCTGAAATTTATGTTGAAACCCAACCTGCATCTCCTGCTGGGTCACAAAAAAGCTACGCCGGCTTCTGCCGTGTGGTCTTTGTCCCGAAACCGATGGGAAAAGTGGATTTGTGAAAAGTAACAACATTGAAGGAGCGGGTTTTTCCCCCTCGGAGGGTTGGGGAGGTGTGCTCTCCCCAGAAACTGCACTGGGGAAGTACCGAGGAGCGTCAGGCGCGAAGTGAACTGCTCAAAGTCGCAACTTGGAGAGGGTATTTTAAGCGAAACCGGCGAAATTCGGAATACAGGCAGGTATTCCGCAGCGTGGGAATCTGGCCGCTGAGAGCAGGGGGAAGCTTCGGGGCTGAATGCGGGCGGTTCGGGAGCGCTGGCAGGGACGGCGGAGCCGTCAAAAGCCCCTCGTTCCCGCAGGAAAAAACTTTTTTGTCCTT
>NW_009708156.1:0-5838 GCF_000703405.1 Apaloderma vittatum | reverse complement strand
CTGTCCAGGTCCCTCTGCAGCGTCTTCCTTCTCTCCGGCAGATCGACACTTCCCTCCAACTCTCTCAACTGTTTTAGAAATCACCTCTGAAGAAGACAAAGCAGTTATTTATGTCTGTGGACTATGAAGGAACATCAACAACAAGCTGCAGGGTGACTATCAACAGTGTAGATTTACATATTTAGTTTGGTGATTTCCACATTAGATCTTGCCTACATACTCAGAAGAGCTTTGGTGAACAGCCTGAGCAGGGATGGCTGGCAAAGATGCTGGGCTCTCATAGAGGAATTTGGCCTCATGACAGGAACATGGACTATCCAGTTTGTTAGGATGGTGAAGGACAGGAAGAAAAAGCCATCTGAGTTTCCTGCAATGAATTTTTGGCACAGACAAAACGATTTTTTTGGGCCCTTTTTAATTTTTCAGTTCTAATCATGAATTGCAATTGACTGAGCTTGAAAAGACACTGGACTTTCTGGGGGATGCTTACTTCTACAAATGGAAGAGATTATGCCACATGCAAAGGATGTAACTTGGATGCCACCCTGGATCTCATCTAGGAGTGTTTTCCCCTTCAGTCAATGTTAGTGCTGCATGAAGAGTCATCACCCGAGGTAGGAGAGGAGCCATCTCCTCCAGCCTCATGGAGGGCTGGGGCTGTGCTTTGTCCCACTGCAGCTGGTGAGCAGGGATTTGCTAAGGAGGTGATCCATGCTCATGTGTCTGCTGGTGGTGACACAATCATAGAGGGGCAGAAGCGAATGCCATGGGTAGCCCCATGCTCTTCCCAAAACACGGTGTCTGTGACCTGCTCTGCCCCAGCCTGAAGAGGATGCCTGCATCCCCCAAGGGCAGGGAACTGCCCTTAAGCAAGGTGATGTGCCAGTATATTGCACGTAGAGAGAAAGCAGTAGTTTAAGTATGTTCTTTATGGGACCTTCAGTTAGCCTGAGGAGGAAGGAAATGACAACCTTTCCCCTTGTTACAGTGTTTTTATGCCACAAAACAACTCCAAATGTGCACCCTCCATAACTAGACCTCACAGGCCAGCTGTCCCCTTGCCCCACCCCCCCATCAGCTGCAGTCCTGCTACACAAGGAAGCTTTGTGCAAAGGTACGGGAACATAGCCGGCTGCTTCTTAGCTGGGTGCATAGAGATGCATAGGGGTGATGGAAGAGAAGAAGCCGGAGGAGGAATAAATAAATCCAGACAGTCCTTAGCAAAAATGATGAAGCGGGGCACAGGGAGCCTCTGCAAATCACCTATGTCCTCCATTCCTGTCTCCTTGAAGCTGCAGGAGGCTTGGCTGGTTTGTGTGCTGCTCTGCTACTTTTTGCTGAAGGGTGGCTTCCTCCTCCAACAAGCAATCAGTCAGTCGTAAATGATAAGGGAAGGCCGCTGAGGCTTCACTAACTGCGTTCATTACAAACGTTGTAATTGTAAAGATTTGCTATAATTCAGTTAGCTGCCCTAAAACCCTTGGCAAGACACATTATTGAAATGATTATTGTTACAAGATTGTTGTAAATTGGAGTCAATCATCCAGATGTGAAATTGTCTTTTTTATATCTGTGTGGTAGGGAACAGTCTTCCTCCTTTTATTTCTTTAAATTAAAATCTCCTGGTTATTGTACCTGGAGTACTGTACAATGGGATCCATCCCAAAAAAAGCAATTAAAACTTCTCATCTCCTTGATAGAGGAGCACTGAGTCCTTCTAATCTGAGAGCTCACACTGTTACTTCCAGCATTTTTTTTGATGCTATAGAAAAACAGATGTCAGGGATCGTGTAGGTATGGCAGCTTCCACTTTGCAGTCCAGCTGGATTGGACAAGAGCTTCTCCATCTGTTCCCTGTGGGAACGGCTGCAAGGCAAGCCAAGGAAAAACATACGTGGACATTTCCACACATGTGCCAAATGAACATATCACAGAGAAGTAATTCATAAAAGTTCAAAGTTTCAGCTGATCTTTACAGGATAAATTAATCAGCAGTTGTGACAGCCCTGGGCAAGATGGCCTGCTAATTGTTTTCAGAAGAGGATCCCTGGATTTGAAGTGGTGGAGAAGCACTGGACTAGTGCATCTCTTGAGGCTCGGCATCTTGACTCCTGCCTGGTGTTTATCGCAGTCTGAGGAAATATGTGATTGTTGCTGCTGCTAGTGCTGTGTGTCCCTGTGATACTTGCATTGTCTTAATTATCATGGAGGGGATTTTGTGTGTATTTAGGACATATTGCCTCTCATGGGCATAGGCTGGAGACTGTCTTGGCCATTACAAATGCCAGTTTAAGGGTGGGAGCTGCTATGCCTCCTAAAGGGGTAACATTTTGTGCACTACGTAAAATGGCTTACAGATACTCCAGTTAGAACTTTTTTCTGAGAATTACGTCAGTAGCTGGTGGCAGGCTTGGTATAGATGGGAGGGGTTCCTTTTACTTGATCAGAGGTGCAGATATATAAACATGAGGTAAAATATAGTCCAGCATAGTTGTTGACAGTAGGTCTTTTGGTGTTTATGTGCCTTCCCTGAAGTGGTCTGCCAGCTCAGTCAAAAAGAAAAGCCACCTCTGTGCTCTGGCTGAGCTGTGCACCTCATAGGAGCAGGGTAGCAGGAAGGAAACAGAACTTTATACCAGTGGGTACCTCTTAAGACTGCATGGCCAGTTTCCTCTCTACATAAGGATAGGTATCTTTAGTCCTGAGTTTGTAACTTTGGAGCAAAAGAATTGGTCCTCATGCCACTTGTGGCTCCCCTGGCAAGTGATATCATCTGGTGCTGCTGTGGAAATTGTGGAGGCAGACACTTCAGCTGTTCCTTGTCAAACCCTTAAAATTATTCCTCTGATAAGCAAAGTTTCATGTTGTTTTGGAGCTGAAAACACAGTGAGAGAAAACAGTAGAAAAAGGTGAAGAACATGGCCATCTTATGCTCTCAGAAGCAGAACGACATTCGTGTTTCTTTCTGTCCCCTGGGGGAGCAAAACTACCCCAGAGCCTTTTCTTATTTCTTCCTGGCTCAGAGAACCATGTGGGGCAGGAGAGTCTGGGGCAGGAGAAGGTGAAAACCCCAGTGCTTCTGGTCTGGGTGTATGTGGTCTGCCATCCTCACCTGGTAGCACAGCAAAGTGCCCCAACAGGGATCACTCCATTGCTCTTTCCAGGTAGAAGACCTCCCTCATCTAGTTGGAGAGGAACCAGTGAAAAATGCTTTGCCCATTTCTCCTCCCTGCTCTAGGTGGAGGGGAAGTGAGATATGCTTTGCCCATTTCTCTCCCCATTTCTGCTCTAGGTGGAGGGGAAGTGAGATATGCTTTGCCCATTTCTCTCCCCATTTCTGCTCCAGGTGGAGGGGAAGTGAGATATGCTTTGCCCATTTCTCTCCCCATTTCTGCTGCTCTATGGAGCAATAGGATCATATTTTGGAGAATAACCCTCCACCTCTTCTATTTCTGGCTGACAGAAAGCACAGATTGCCCCTATAATCTGTCTCCACATGCCTCCATTTACTCCAGTGACACTTTTTGGATATTTTTTTTTTTAACTTCCCTTTATTGTCCCAGGATGCATATTATCACCATGAAACATGCGGTGAAGGGTTAGCAGCACAGAACCTGCTAGACAAGTGAGAGCTTCAGCCTTAAGTATCTGCCTTTGACTCTTCCCTGCAATCAGGGTCACTCAGAGAAGTTTGCTGGTGTGTGACTCTCAAGGGTCTTTCAAATCACTACAGCTTTTATGACCATCACTCAAGTACTGCCTACCATGCCCCACCTATCTCACACAGAAAAAGCAGGTTTGAGGCAATGAAATAATATATTGAGGAGAAATTTACTGGAAAATATATTTTTCCTAAACAGAACAGGTGTCATAACTTCAGGGAGGAAACACCAGATCAGGTCTATGGATGCTACTGCTACCTAGAACCCAGGAGCCAACTGTGGAATTTTAATCATATGAGCCCAAAAAATAAGTGCAATTTTCTTTTTACTTCAAATTTCTGTATTCAGCTGAAACTGATGCTGTTGCTGTATCAATGAGATCTGACCCATTACCTTCCCCAGGGAGAAAGAAACATCAAATGTCTTGCAGATTAATTTGGGTTAAACCTAAAAAAGAGAAATTGCTAATTTCAAAGCGGGCAGTGAGAGCGCTGGTCAAATTGAGAGCTTGATGTGTTACTGAGCTGAATATAAAGTTCTTTTTTTAATCTTTTTCCTTCGAATAAAAAGGTTTCAAAGGCATTTATATGAAACCAAAGCGGTATAATTAGTACAAGCTCATAAGAAGTGATCGAATTAGTAAGTACGGCCAGTGCTACGGCTACATAATGGAAGCCTTCAGTTTTTATTAATTACATGTTTGAAAATCTGGATTAAACAAGCAAACTAATAAGTCAAAGCACCGATGTAAGATCCAAATGACAACAGCATTGTCACTCAGTATAGTAGGGCACCAATTCAGAGCTTAATTGATACAAGAGCTGTAATAACATGGAACATGTTTAATTAATAAGACTCCTAGCTGGTCATGAAACTTTTAAGAGCTCTTGGTACTGCGAAATTGTTGTAGTTTACATCCAATATGCTACAAGGCCTCAGATCTCTGAAGGCCACATGTAATGTTGGGTTAGTGACCATACACAGGCCAAGACTTCACCGTGTCACTGCACAGTGAGTGGTGAGGATGGCTTTTGTGTCCTGGGGAGGTGAGGCTTCACAGCTTGCAGCCTAAGTGGTGGAGACTGATGAACCTTGTTCATGGAGAAAGACTCATGTGCCATGAGGACTGCTTATGTGAGACAGAGCAACTGGGTTGTCCCAATAAAAGAGGTGAAGAAATACATGTGTTAGAACTAAGGCATGAGCAATCTCTTCAGACATCGATGAGGAAACATTTCTGAATTTTGGCTGGTGGTTTGTAGCCCCGCCTAACTGTGAGTGTTGCCCTGGATCTGAGGGATGCTTCATGATGGGTAGCATGGCGTGGGGTTTTCCTCTCCCAGACCTCCCACTCTGAAGGGAAAGGTTAATGGCTGGAGAGGAACTTCACTGGAAACTGGCAGCACGTGTTTATCAGCATGCCACAAAAGCAAAACTCATGTTTGAAGGAGTTTTACCATCCATCTGGTTAGAAAGACTGGAATTCTTCTCTGGTTTTGCCTTCCCTTATGAGGAATATGGTAAAATGAAGCCCAGGCAGTCAAGTTGAAGCAGTTGAAACTTTTGGTGATGTGGCCTCTTGGTCATTAGGTCCCACTCTTTACTGTTGACTCCAACAAGCACCCACAGACTGATCATCTTGAGAAGGGACTCTTGGCATTTTATAGACTTTCTAAGTCCATAGACTTTCTACATTAAAGGAACAGTGTCCACTTTAATGTTTCAGCCATATGCTAGAGTTTATCCTCCTTGTTATTTAAAGCGGTTCATCTAAATTTGATCCCAGCCTTGTGCAATAGAAAGGTATAATTAAAGGTGAATGTAAAAATTATTGAAAAAATATAATAAAAGGACAATTAAAATGGTCAGAGTAAGAGGTTATAAAAATGCAAGCAACTAATGCTAGCAAGAGCCTCTTAAACTATTCATATAGCAAACGTATTTCATCAGGCAGATGTTATTCTTTTTTTACCTCTTGCACATACCTGCATGAAATATTGTTAAATTGAGGATACATTCTGTTTTTTTTTTCTCTAATACCTACTAAGATTCATAGGAAGGATAACTTGCTATTAGCATAGGCTTCTTTTCCTTAAAATTGGCATACTCAGGGTAGCAGTGCACTTGATGAAGAGAACATCTTGTTTGACATTTCTTCATGTTTTGTTTTTTTTTT
>NW_009708155.1:4047-4278 GCF_000703405.1 Apaloderma vittatum | reverse complement strand
GTGTGCTCCAGCCAGGAAATCCCAGCTCTCTGGTACTTGCCAGGCTGCAGGTTTAAAAATACTTAAGGAAAATAATCCTTCAGTCTCACTGAGGCCAAAGCGATTCTGGGCAGGTTTCAGAACAAATACTGGGGGTTGTGTTTTGTCTGTGCTTGGCAGGCGCTTGGCTCAGTGCTTGCTGCTTCCCTGGGGACTCACAGGGCCGTGACATCTTGGTGGCCATTCTCAGCC
>NW_009708155.1:0-3970 GCF_000703405.1 Apaloderma vittatum | reverse complement strand
GTTCTGGAGCGCATCTCCCGCGTGAGGCCTGTGGTGACCACCCTGGCCAGCGCTCGCCCTGTGCCTCAGCCTCCTCGCCAGTAAGCCCTGGAGCCTGCCACCCTGCCCCGTGGCTCCTCGGGCTCTGCTCCCTCACGTGCCAAAGCACCAAGAGCACTGGGCCTCCCCGGTGACCCCCCAGCCGGGCACCGAGCGAGGGGCTGCCCCGGCACTTGGGTTTTTTTGGACCCGGCCATGGGAGCCAAGAGGCATCTCCAGGGGTGTCAGAGTAGTCTGGGCAGCCCCTGCCTGCAGCCTTCTCCCTTCCTTTTCAGACCTCTGAGAGTGCTCCAGGCTCCCCCAAGATGGCGCAGGACCAAAAATGTCAAGTACTACAGAGAGAAGCCGGGCTTTGTGCGACATCCCAAGGAAGCATCTGCTACAGACGCTGCAAAGCCGGACCTGAGCTGGAGAGGAGCCCGGAGCTCCAGCTCATCCCCATGGTGATGCCACGCTGGGATCACTGAAGGAGCCAGAAGCAGCCCAGTCACCAAACCCACCAGGAGTGGAAACTGATCCTAAAGATGCGTCGTGTGGAGAGGACAAGGAACTGCAACCTCTCTGGAGACCAAGAGACATGGCCATGAATGCCACCAGCCTCTGACAGTGGGGATCTTGCAAGGCAGGCTATGAAACAAGGTGGGAACAGGCTCTCTGAGCAGGGTTCTAAGGGAGAGTAAAATGCAGGTGAGGCAGTGTTATCAACACGTGAAGTTATTTGGTGCAGGATATGGTTAAATTATTTGCAGAGCCCCCACCTTTTCCTCCCCAGCCCAAGAACAGGAACAGAGTCATTAAAACAGCGTGTTCTGGGACAGCAGCGATCCCTCAGGAGAACTGGACATGCTGAGGAGTACACCCACCACCCGGCCTGACCTGGTCCCCCTGCCTCTTTCCTCAGGGGTCCCCAGGTCTGCCAGGGAACTTTCTGAGGGAGATGATCCCAGCATCTGGTGTATGTGGCAGGACAGGATCTCACACTGGTCAGACTGGTTTGGATGGCCCCAGCTTGAAGAGGACAGCAGTGTGCCTGGGCTGCGGTTGGGTCTTCATCCACCAGCACCATCCCGAGGATGGGGCATCTGTGTCCCTGTGGCACATGGCAATGCCCCATCCCGGCAACCGCACACTTGAGGTCGCTCGCTGGAGCCTCCAAGCAGAGGCTGAACCTCTCCTGCCAGGGCAGGTGTCAGCCCCTTCCCTTGCCCGTGCTGAGAGAGCTGTCTCGGGACTATGTGGTCTGACTCGAGCAGAGGACTGGCGCTGCCAAGACATGCTTGTCAGGCAGCCAGCACGCGGGAGACGAGGGAGGAGAGTGCGGAAGGAACGAGTCACTGCTGGGAACATATGGGATGGGAATCTGTGGGGAAGGACGGCAGCCCCCACACTCCCTGAAGAGCGAGTGGAGAGCCTCCTGAGGCTTCACAGAGCGGTGAATTAGCATTGGAAAGTACATCAAGCAGCATCACTTTCCTCTGGCTCCAGGGACAGCAAGGGAGGAGGAATAGAGATACTATTTCTTGTGCCAGATAAGCTCCCTGGCAAAAGGCGACAGGCTGGTGTGCGCTGCAGCAGGAGGGGCCCATGGAAGGAGCCAGAGAGCACTCACCCCAGAAGATGAGGAAGAGGCACAGCGCAAGGGTCAAGAGCAGACCACGGCGCATGCCTGAACTTCTGCTCTACGGTCTTCATGTGGTCAAGGATCCTTCATTTCTAGGCAAGATCCCCAAGGACAGCAGCCTACTGGCAGAGATCTGGCGTGGCAGCTGCTGGGATGCGAGCCAGAGCCAGGCACGCGGTGCAGCACGGCGCAGCCCCCTCTCTCCCAGGCGGAGCCAGGTTCAGCAAAGTTCTCCACGGAGCAGAGTTGCCCTCTTCCCACCTAGCAGAAATGGGGTGGTCATACCTGCTGCCATGTGCTGCAGACTGCCACCTCCTCACCCTGTCCTCCAGGGCTACACCTGGGTAACATGTATTGAGTGCAGGCCGTGTGCTGGGCGAGTGCAAGAACCTCAACTCCTCCTTACGCCAGCTGATGCAGGTCTCCCTGACACTGTCGCCAGCGTCGGGGACTTGGGACCACTCTGTGGAGACACAATCTTGCTCAGGGATGGTTCATGCTCCGGGAGAAGCGTGTGTGAGCCCAGCAGCATGCAGAGGCAGAGGAGCAAAAGGAGCCCAGATGGGTGAGGGGAAGTGTTGATCTAAATGAGCATAAAGATGACCACAACTGCAAAGGCTTTCTGTAGCATATTAGTGTCTGTTTTGAACATTTTACCAGTAGATACTTTCTTCCTAGGACAGATTATTTACTAAACAAGAAAGAGGCTGTTACACCAACACACCCCTGAACAATGTCGTGCCTTTGTGATCTGACAGAGGCAGAACCTGTATGTTCCCTGAGGACGGTGCTCCAACGCCTTCTCTTCCCAACCATTGTCATGGGGTTGCTATGATGGGTAAACTCAAAGCCTGGAAGCTCAGTTGAAGTGAAATGTGAATCCAGAAGTTCAGAAAACCTTTTCCCAAAGGCTAGTCAGGAAGCTAGGACGGATATCTCAAAAAAACAGACCTTCCCAAGAGATTTCCAGTAATTCCTGGATTTGGACTCATGTTACCTCTGTTATCAAGCAGGACATGCGTATCCGTGGCAGATGAGAGGGCTACAATTTTACACCTGCTAGAAACATTAGTTTCAAGAGAAACCGGAGCTCATTATTATATTTTAAGACTACTGTGGGTCCTTAGTGTTTACAACGGGACACAGAAAACCTGGACTTGAATTGCTTTGCCGTGGCCTCCCTCGCACTCTGGAAGTAAAATGGTTTGGCTGTACCCGAGTTTGAACTCAATTAGTGTCCACAACAAACGCAGCCAGTAGCAAGGCTGCAAGGCTGCTTAAAGTTGCTTTTCAAGGACTGCTTTGTTGCCCAATATCCTGAAACAATATCCTGTTTTCCTCACAAGAAAAAAATTCTTAATGGGATTAATACTAAATCTGTCTTTTAAAGGAGACAAAACTGCAGTGGCACAGAACGGGAAGGATTCTTTTCCACTTTCCACAGGAGGGACAAAGAGCAGCAGCGGTGGTGCTGCTCTGGCAGCTCCTGCTCACCTGAGCTCTGCCCTCCCCGGCCTCTCACCTCCGCATTTCTCCAAAACACGGCTGTGCCTGGGGCACCGTACAGCTACGCCAGAGAAAGGACGTGCTCTCCAGCTGTCACTTGGCTTCACTCATCCCAGCAGCGCTCGGTCTCCTCGAAGGAACCTGGGAGCCCGTGTCCCTGCTGGGACCCCCACAGCACCCCTCACCCACAGCTGGGGGCACTCGGCCCGGGCAGCACAGAGCGGTGGTAGGATGTTGGAAAACAGTAAAGCTAAAGTGGCACTTTGATCCAAAATTGCCCCCTTAAATTATTATTCATCTTGTTGTCTAAGCAAAACGGAGTGCAGACCTCTCCCTGTTAAGTCACACAGAAACAGACGTGTCAAGAAAACCTCCCACCCACTCACTCTTTGGTTTGGTGTCTTGCCTCAGAAGTGGGTGAATGAGTTTGTTGTAGTCCCGGGTCTGTTTCTACCGAGTGCACCTGGCCTGTTAAGTGCCTCGACACGCACAGAGCACACCCGTAAACACGGCGGTGAGGAGCGGTGATTTTCTTTGATATCAAAGGGCTCATGCCTCCTCTGCAGCTGCTCCGGCCCCCATCTGTGGAGTGTCACTGCTTTTTCCCTTCTTCCCCTCTCTTGGCCCTGGCTGGCACTGCACCACACTTCTTTCGGCTCTAAAACAAATTAGAGCATTAGACATGTGACCCAGAAGGCAATTAGCGTTATTAGGCTGTGAGAGATGGCAGTTCAAGAAAAACATTCACAGGTACCAGTCCCTTCATGCAGCGCTCGGTACGGAGGGGATGAGGAGCGCTCGGTA
>NW_009708154.1:0-3078 GCF_000703405.1 Apaloderma vittatum | reverse complement strand
TCCTAGAGCTGAGACTTCGGAGGGCCAGAGCTCCGGCCTCGGGGATGTGAAACCCTCTCTCCGTACCCCTCCACGGAGCCCAACATAGCCTGGGTGTCCTCAGGCATTTATGACTTTTATATATCTTCTCCCTGGTCTCCAGCCCCATTCTCTCCATCCCTTCCCCCCTTTGCAGCCTGCCGTCCCTCGCTCTGGGCGACAGATTCAATTTTCTCTCTCCCCTTGGCTTTTTTAGGACAAATCAGACTAATTGTGACAAAATGCTGGTTATCTCTGGAAAAACAATTAAATTCCTTCGATTACATTTAAGGTAAAATGTGCTTAGCAGCGTAAAGAGGCTGGATAATGGGGGAAATCGCCCCAGAGTGGCATGTAGGACTGCCTGGATCGATATCCTATTATCGAATTGTGCATATCTCTTTCAAGCACCTTGCAAACTCTTCCCTAACATCTAAATTATAGGGTCAAAATTCGGATAATTACTCGATTAAAACCTATTACACTTATTAGGGCTCGGTATTGATCGGGAATTGCATTCGACCCAAGCTCTAGATTGCTTTTTCTTTCCGGGTCCAAATATCCCAACTTTCTCACCTCTAAACACCGCAACTCTGGCGATAGCGGAGGGTTTCCGGGAAAAGATGGTAGTTGTGAAAAATATCTATAGCTATTCCGTGTCTTGAGAGCGGAGAGAGAGGGCGGCGAGTGGTGTGGGATAAACTTCTCGGATGGGGAAAAATAATTTCTCTGTGTCTGGGGCAGAGAGGAGCATTCGGAGCTTTCTATTCCCGCCATAACGTGACTATTTCGATTAAAATTAGGCAGCGAAAGAGATGTGGAAGTTGCTCCAGCCCGAGCCTTTTACAACAGACGCATTTTTAATCTCTAAAGCAAAAGTAGGAACAAGGCATTAGTAGAATTCAAACCAGATTTTTAAAAGCAGTGCATAGCAGGGGCAATTATTCGTCTGAACTCATTTGACTTTTGTCATACTAAATAGACCTGGGCGGTCAGAAAAACTGACGAGGTCAGCCTATCACTAATCTCACACTTTTGTCTCCAGATAAGGGGTGAAATGCAACTCTATCCCTTCCCTAAAAATAAAAAAAATTTGGAGGCAATCACGTAGCCGTGTGCTTCGCCTCCTGACAACTTTCCCGAACAATTTGCACGCTCAGCCCTTCGCTCCTATAGTGTCAATACCACGATAACAGTCATGAACAGATCTGAGGGTGTTCAAAAATCACGAAATTTAATTCTTGTATTTCCTTACCCCAATAAATATTAGCTCAAGCGGTGGTTTAATTTAGAAATGTTTCGAAAAGTAGCTCTGATCAGAAAACTACTGACATCCGGAAAATGCAAAGGCTTTCTGGCAAAAAGAGAGTGAAAACAGCGCTTGGCACACACTCTTCCTAAAAATCATTTAATGTTAACAATTATGGTTAAGATTCAGTATTAAATTAACACAACATTTTTTTAAAAATCGCAAGTCCGACCTCAATCTTTATCGCCAATTGTATTGGCGCGGCATTTTTTCCGTTTAAAGAAAATTTTAGTTGAGCTACTGCTGAGATTTCCTAGAGGTTACGGGAAAAAAAAATGAACTCTAAAATATCAATTACATGTTCCCTGGTCAGTCTGTGCGAGAGCGAAGGATGCTGGCGTCGCTCTCAGCCCTCAGATCTGCCCCGCGGGCGCATCTACACAACCTATAAATTGCTGTTGCAAAAATTGGGCACTGAGACTCATAAACAGATTCCACAGGTTGCAGGACCCTCGTCGGCACACGCCGAGTCGGGCTGGGGAAAAACTAACCGGGCTCAGACGCTTCTACGGCGGCGATCACCCGCTTTTTCTCTTCGCCGATTTCCACAGAGAGCTGGAAAGAACACTTAATGAACCCCAAGTTATTAATGGATATTTTCCGGGTGAAAAGGATTACGATAAACTTCTCCGTCCCTTTTCTTCTAGTGACACAGCCGTATCCGACGTTAGCCGAAATCAGCTGGTTGAACAAAACGCACTTTTAAAAAATCACCCCTAATCTTATATACGGGATTTAGGGTGCCCGACGTTGGGGCATGGACCAAGTCTGAAGTGCAATAGCGTGTTCACTTTTTTTAACGATTAAAAAGAAGTAAAGCGGACACGGGGTGAGGGTGACAGACGAGCGATTCACTTCTATTTGCCAATCTCAGTTAA
This sequence comes from Apaloderma vittatum, assembly GCF_000703405.1. Lineage (NCBI taxonomy): Eukaryota > Metazoa > Chordata > Aves > Trogoniformes > Trogonidae > Apaloderma > Apaloderma vittatum. Next base: position 873 of record NW_009708154.1, on the reverse strand, counting down.
TCAAGTTGAAAGAGCCCTTGATTAGGGGGTTCCCGGAGCTGCACCCGCGTTGCAGTTGCTCGTGGAGCGGAGTTTACAAGGGTCTGAAAGCAGTGGCTAAGAAGGACGGTACCTCTGGGCCGCTGCCCGCAGTGCCTCCCACGATCCCCGTCCCTGCGGCGGGAGATCGCGGAAAGGATTTGCCTCCCGGTTCCCCCGGAGGACTCTGAGCCCCAACCGGGGTCAGGAGGAGCCGACTCTCTGGAAAATGCGATTTGCTTTCAGGCTTCATAATGACAGAACAGTCAGCAGAAGTCCAATAGCTTTAAATATCGGATAATTACCCTGTTCTCCGATGGAGACCCGTTAATTGGACCATAATATAAACCCAAATAAATTAAATGACCGTTAACTAGTTTGTACATTACACAAAATGAGTTTAATTAAGTTTGTATCTGCTCTGCTAATCAATACAAGCATTTACTTCACTTTAATACTTCCATCTCAGGAAGTGACAAGAGGTCAAACCAGGCGGAGAAAGGGTTAAAAACGCCAGAGCAAAAACCAGCGAATCTCTCATCGATGAGGAGATTTCCGTCAGTTAAACTGTTTAAAAGCGAGGTGACATCTTTGCTGCCCGCTCCCAAAACACAGCCCGGGCGGGTAGTGCGGGGGCTTCTGCCCCGGCCGGCACCTCGCCCCCGCCGCGGCTCCGGGCACCTCTGGGGACCTCTCTGTTACCTTCCCAAAGGCCTTCCCGGCCCCCGAGTGTTTTGTGGGAGCAGTGACGGCCGTGGAAAGGGGAGGGTGCCCTGGCCACGTCTCGGTGCCGGCTCTCGCCGAAGATGGGTAGCTGGGAAGTGGCAGCCCTGGGCAAAACCTCCCCGGGCCGGA
>NW_009708153.1:11776-12382 GCF_000703405.1 Apaloderma vittatum | reverse complement strand
TATTAAGCTCTTTATTCAGGGAGAAGGTGGCGCAGATTTTCATTCTGCATTAGGAATTCCCTTCAAAACGGGCTGGGACAGAGCGTGCCGCTGGCAGACATGTGGAAATATCACCGGTTCCAAGTGCTTTATTCACTGATGCTGATTTCCCCCAAAAATACTTTTGTGAAGCCCCCCCCGCCAATGACCAGCCCCACGTTTCCACTCCTGCTGCATCCGTAGAGCCCTGCCCTGCGAAGGGGCGTTGGGAGCCTGGTAGAAAGTGGTTCCAGAGATTCCCTGCCCCATCCCCCTTGCCCAAAATTGGGGGACCTGCCACCAGCAGCTCCCCCCAAGCTTCCTGCGGCCTGATTAGGATTCCCTTCGCATCCAGGCAGAGGAGGGCTACGCATCCCGGCATGCACCCGCCCCAAAATTGCAGACCAGTTGCTCTCACTGCAGCAGCCATCTGGTTGGAAAACAAGAGGCCCACCAGTCTCAGCATCACATCAGGGATCCGGGCAGAAAGAGAGGAGGGCAGGGCTGGGGAGAGGAGGTTGGGGAATGGCACAGCGAGAAGGAAGGTGGGTTGGCGTGGTGGGATGCGCGGGAGCGGCGGGTGGGGGG
>NW_009708153.1:0-11745 GCF_000703405.1 Apaloderma vittatum | reverse complement strand
AGACCCCGCTGGGTAGGATGGGCAGCCCCGCCGGGGGGTTCTGCTTCGGGGGGAACGTTCCCTGCGGCCCTTGCTTTGCCACGGAGAAGCGTTACGGTTTGCAAGGGTACCCCCCCTCATAAATTAGTATCTTCCAGCTGTTTCCTTCCACATGAAATCTCTTCTATTTCTTCCCTTATTGCTTTATATAAACAAACATGAGAGCGGCTCGTTCTAAATAAAGTTATTTGTCTACGTAAATTAATATATCATATTCTCTCCTGAAATATAGAGAGCTATTTGTCTCCAGAGAAATCATGTTAAGAGTGACATAGTATAACCCTATTCATTTGCATATGCAGATATGTCTAATTATTCAACTTGCAATTAAAGGCTTGTGTGTCAGCAAATGAGACTAATTAGATACATTTATCTATGATAATCAGCTTTATTACAAACAAAATAGATTTCCCTTCACTTCCCAGGCAAGTGAGATGTGTTGACTGGAGGTAGCTGGTCAAGGGCCCATGGACCAAAATCGCTGACGGGGTTTCCAGCTGCATCAGACTGGGCAGAGGCGCACAGTACTTTGTTACTTTTTGGTGTCCGAAGCACAAACACAAAATTTTTCAACTTTTTTTTTTTCTTTTAATATCCCACTTGTGCAATCTATTCTTTACCGAAGAGCAGGGCATAAGTAATTACTGGAAAACAAGGTCTGGTCTTCTAAGTGATTTAGGCTCCTACATTAAAATAAGTCGTGTGTTTCTTTCAGCAAGTAAGGGAGTGGCAAAGATGCAGATGTAGCTGTCACCTTGCATTTAAGGTGTTTTTGGAAATACTGGAGCTGCTTCAGGTTAGACAACACGATTGCAACCCTCACCCAAGGTACAGACCCATCTCACCGCTTTCAGCAAAGGCTTGGCTAGGTGTGAGCTGCAGAAATGTGAGCTCTCTGGGTTGGTGTTGGGCAGAGGAGTTGAGGGGAAAGGGAGCAGGGATGTGCCAGACACCGGCTGAGCAAATCCTGGTACTCAGGGCAGCAAGAAGGATACTTTGGGCTGATTATTCCCTTCAAGGAGCTCAAGGGCAAGGGCAGAACCTGTTTGCTCCTGGCAGAGTTCTGCTGCTTTCAGGAAAATATGATTTATTTTTTTTTTTAATCTTTCCTGTGGACTGAATCCAAGACACAAAATAATATTCAGGTCCCCCATTTCATCAAACACTTGATCCCAACAGTTGCAATAGCAATACAAGTCACCCCCGTCCCTTCCTATAAGAGAATTCCACCTGATTTGTTAAATTGCACAGAGCAGGTCCTGATCTCCTTGCTTTTCTGCCAAACCATGCTTTTGGACATCTTTTACCAGTGCTTTAGACTCACATTAAAGAAGACATCTCAGATGGCACTAGGTAGTGCTCGGAGGGAAAAATGCACCGTGTCCTGACTTTACAGCAAGAGAGAGAGAGATGCTCAAACGATGCAGCGCCCCCAGGCTTTTTAATAGCCTTTTCCCAATTTCCCAGATACCTGAAGGAAGGCAGGGAGACCCCTTCCACGAGCATCAGATTCACTTTTACACTGTAGAGAATGGCTGGGAAAAAGGGGGAAAAAAAAAAAAAGTGCAAAACCAGCCCTCACTGCTGACGTTCCCCCAAACACCCTCATGGGTCGCACATTCATCGTGTGACTTGCGGCTCGTGACCACTCCAGCATTTATCCAAGTTGTCCCCAGTCCCGACGCCTGCAGGACCTGTGTCCCTGCCTCCTGTAAATGTCCCGGTTACTTGTCCAGCTCACCAGCAGGAGAGGGGAATCCTGGAAATGCTTCAATCGGAAACAAAACTGTTCTGTTTCAGGAATGACCCAAACAAGACTTTTTGGCTTTTTCTTCCAAAAAATTCTGGCTATAGTCGTTATATGACATCGGGACGCAATCCTCAACTTGTTCATCGTACTGTTATTCACAGAGTGATGCGAATAACACTTATCATGGTCATTCAGGACAGTGTTTTCACAATATGCACATTGCAAATCAAAGCAAATGCATTTTCAGATAGCTAGTTTGTTTTCAAAACTGCATTAGTCCTGGTGGAGCCACAGAGGATTTTTGACAGGTGTAATGCATAGTTAAGAGCGGGAATTCTTTTTAGGAAAAGCTAAAAATACCTCATTTTGATAATTCTCAAACCGAGACCTCTTCCTTTTCTAATTCCAGACCTCAAGCAGGTGGTTTCATCTGTGGAACTCTAGCCATTGAAGAACGTAGATATCTCAGCCACGTTCCACAAGCCGTCAGCACAAACTGCTTATCCTTCCCGTGCATTTCTGACAACTACCTTCCAGTGAGAAAAATTATTCTCTGGATGTGCCTTGATTTAATTTGAAAATAAAATGGGATTTAAAGCAAAAGCAAGGGAAACGAAATGGTACCGTCAACGCAAAACAAAACGCTTGTTCCGTGCTTTGTTTTTCTTTCAGGAAAAGGAAAAGGAGAAGAAAGAAAATTAATTTCTAGTTAATCCATGTATGTTGGAAATTTTTTATATTTCTCTGTTGGGTGGAGAGAGAAACAGGAGGGGAGCAAGCGAGGGAAAAACCCCCTCAGTTCAGAAGCAGCTTCCTGAAAGCGTGTTTTATAAACATGTCTCTGCATCTTCTATCTGTTCTGACATTTCAAGGGTGGAAAAGCACCAGCACAAAACTGTAGGAGCACTTTATACGTCTACAAATCTGGGTGAGAGAATGAGGGATCTTTACCTTTTCAAGAGACCCCAGATCCCTCTTAGGACCCCAAACAGGAGCTCCAGCCCGTCTGCTGCTGCCGGGATGCCTGTGGCACCTTTCAAAGCCCAGCAGCTCGGGGCACTTCGGGGCTAGGAACGTCCTTTCTGTTCCGTGTTTCTTTATTACCCGGTTTAGTGAGATCTCATCCATCGCTCAGGCTCTTAATGCTTTTACAGTAAGAGCTGGCCTTTTCCCTCTTTAACACATCTACTGAAAATTGAAATGCTCAGGCCACGAGCAGGGCTCTTGGTCCTGGCCAGGCTCCTGCTGCCTCCCGCACTGCACATCTGGCTGAAACACGGTGGGTTTAAATCATTTTCAGCATCCAGGGATCACTGACAGGAGCACGTAAGTATTATATAACCCTCCCCAAAAAGCATAACAAAATAATAAAAGGGAAATGAGGTTAAGTGAAACCATTTCAATGATGTTGCAGGCCTGCTTTCAATCAATGAAAGCTGGGAAATCCAATGTCTTTGGAGGCTATCATTCCATTTCAGCTCCCTCCGCTGCCGAACTTCTCTGCACAAAGCAAGGAGCTGAAGACTTAGCAGCAGATCCATAATACGCCTGAAATGTCCTTTTTGTGTTTAACGTTCACTGGAATGGTTGACTTTGCTGGGTTTGGTTTCAGTTTCATTGAAGCATAAGATCTAATTCCCTTTTTTCGATAATCTGGAAAAAGTAAAGCAAGATAGGAGAAGAAACGATTCTATAGACACTGTTAATTGGGTATCTATCATATAAAATAATAATAGCATCATATTTTTTCATTAAATAGGACATGGGAATATTTGCAATCTCACACTGTCAAGATAAGAAACAGCTTTAAAAAACTTCACTTACTCTATTTCAGTAACGCTAACTAATTTTTCAGCAACCAACACCAGATTTTGGTGTCTACTAATTAGAAATTTGACAATTTTGCAGATCTGGCTCAATTTTTTGCATCGCTCTCTGTGCATTAAGCCGGAATTTGGCTCCTGTAACTTGAGGGACTTAAAAGTCAGAAGCCTGCTCTCAGTTAGGTTCCCAAGCGAGCAATATCTGTCAGGGACGGGGACCTCGCTCCACAGCTTTGCCACCAAGCCGCTCGGCTTCCCAGCCTGTATCTGGATGCAGAACAACTGCAACGTCATATTTTAAATTACATATAATTGAACGAGGTGCCATTCTATTTTCCCCACGGGGAGCAGACGCTTAGACATTGATCTTAATTTCAGGAGGCTCAAGACTGGAAATGAACTAACTCCAAGGCACCACCAACATTTCATCAGAAAGGCAAAGCAGCGCCCCCGACGCCCGGCAAGATATTTAGCAGGTTCAGCGAGCAGCACAGCTCTGCAGTGAGGTGGGCCCTTTCCTTTGGTCTGCCTATTTCCAAAAATGCTCCCAATTGTAAAGACTAGCCCGTGTTGTGGGTAACTCAGCTTTTTCCCCATACGAGTATACCCCATGTGCCTGTCAAGGAATGTCGGGCCTCGTGTCACAGGAAAATCCCCCTCGCAGGCACAGAGAGCTGTTTTCTCACTCAGACGAAACCCGACGGCGAACAGCAGACCCAGGCTGCAAAGCGAACCACGGAGCCAGGAGGTTTGATCCTTGCGGAGGTGCAACGTTAGGAAGGAAAACGGTTGCATGTTGAGAACAGAAGCAGTTTGATAAAGAGCATGAGAAGAAGGAAAAAAGCTGCTGCTGCTGCTGCTGCAGCTTTAAATTAAAATGCTGCATCAGCCAGTCCCTCAGGACTTGATAGAAATCTAATTAGTCAGACAATCTGGCACCAAATGTCCTAATTTCCCCAATCCATGTGGGATTTGTGTATTCTCTTATTCACTGCGGCTCTAAATTTCAACCTGAGCCTTTCTAACCTCTCTCTTTTTTTCTGTGCAGACATGGGACTCAGGAGAAGGTGATCCCTATCAAAACCTAATTGTTTTTCATAAACCTTTAATTAATTAGACTCAGGCTCATGAAAGACACTTAAAATATTAACAATTTGTTTAGAGACAAGTGCTGGACGAGGACTGCTGCAGCATCGTATTTTCACCCAAATGTAATTAAAGTGCACGGGCAGACGCTCGGTGTGGGGTCCGGGCAAGTGGTTGAACTGGGAGTCCTCCCCGAAACATAGCGGGAGCAGAGCAAGGACCACGGCCAGGCTGGCCCATGGCCAGCTCGGGAGGATGGATGCACCGCCGGTGCCGAGGGTGGTGGCTTTGAAGAAAAGCCTCCAAAAGTCACTAGAGTCCCCCCAGGCTGGCTGCATAGGGTGCACTGAGAACAGCAAACTCTTAAGGCAATTAGCCCTGTCCTGGGGGACCACAAGCTCCTGGAGCAAGGTGCTGAGCGCCTCTGAATCCCCCTGACACCCTTGGAGAGTGAGGATCCCAGCTCACGCAGGATTAAGCTGTTCGGGAGTAACAGATTTGATTTTTTTTTTTTTTCTGGAGCAGCAATGACCTGTCATGTCAAAGCTTTTTATTAAAGTCTCTTAATCCCCAGATTATCACCACAATAGTTCCACAGGCCCGTTCCAGATAAGGCAGGGCCCATTGTGGAGATACACATTGGAGGAGTTTTAATCTGCAAATTATTGGCATGCGAGACCATGAGGGGCTGCTTTGCTGTGTTGCCCGTTGCGTCAAGGGGAATTGAATATTTATAAAGAAGACTTCAGATGGGCCGTGCCCGGTATTCCTCCCATACATGTGCAATCCCCACGCAGCAGAAGGGGCCTGCTGGAAGAAAAAAAACCCACTGCACAGCCACAACCCACCCATGGGCTCCCCTAGAAGCCCGTGCAGCCTTCGTGGAAAGGAGGTGAGCAGGGCTGGGGGGAAGGGGTCAGTCTCCTCCTCCAAATCCCTCATTGCAGCCACACCAGGTGTATGATTTGACTTTTTAAGAGAGAAATGGTAAGAGTGGAAAAGCGGAGTTGGTGACAGAAACTCCATTTCTCTCTTGACTACCAGGGGAGGACAGCAAACAGATAAGTCCCTGACAGGAATTCTTCGCTGACATAAAACATGCCATGAGGAGCGAAAGCTTACACTGTATACACAGTTCTCCCGGTAAGGTCACGTCAGCTCATTGCACACAGCCTGAGCTGCAGAATCACTACAGTGTGGTGGCTGCCATCTGCAGCAGCATGAGAGATGGAAGGGGGTTGAGTCGTCATCCCTGGATGTGTTCAAGTGTCATTTAGATGTGGTGTTGGGTGATATGGTTTAGTGGTGACCTTGTAGTGTAGGGTTAATGGTTGGACTTGATGATCCCAAGGGTCTTTTCCAACCTCAATTGTTCTATGATTCTGTTCTATGATTCTATGATTAAGGAATGACTCAAGCATCTGTTTCCCTGAAGTTTTTTAAAAGAAATAAAGGAATGCCCCTCTTTAAAATAGCCTGGTGGGTTTGAAAGTGTCACCCATTGGGTTGGGGGCTCCCTGAGTTGCTGCTGGGGAGCCCAGGAGACACAATCCCCTCCAGAGAGTGTTTCCAGGCTGCCAGGGAGCCGGCGGGGGGAAGCAGGATGTGCCCTCTCTGGTTTGCACGAGCACCTTGTTGTGCCTCGCTGCAAAGGCCAGCGAACAAAAACTTATGTGGAAATAGTAATCAAGTATCGATCGGGAGCATAACAAGTCTGAGTGGGGTGTGCACAGCAGCGAGTGGAGCAGAGCCCACGGCACTGAGCTGAACCTCTGCAGCTGCGTGTGGGAGGTAGGTTCTATATATCTCTATTTATGTATGTGCATTCATTCTGCAGGATGACCAACTCCTTCAGCTTTCCCTAGCACAGGTGCTGCTGCCCAAGGCCAAATCCTGGCTTACCACTCATGGAGACGCTGAGCCCCTCTTCTTCCTACTGAGATCCCAGCCCTGGGTCAGGCTGCAGCATCTGTCAGGGTGGATCAGGCTCAGCCCTCAGCAGCATTCTGAGACCTTCTCCGTCAGCAGATCGGGCTGAGGACAGTCCAGGACATGGCTCAGCTCTTGGCGTGTCACCTCGCGTTGCTCGCAGGGTGACGATGCTGTCCCATCGCTGGGGATCTGGCTCGGCACCTGCAGACTTGGGTATATCAGAGGGTTCGTGCGGAGGTAAGTAAACTGTGAAGCTCTTATTAGCTAGTACACAGACAGAGGCCAAATGTTCCTGTTTTCTCTAACAGCTCAAGAACTTCAATGGGCAGAAAAAGGCTTCAGGAAAATAAACCTTTTCCTTTCTGGGGTCTCCTCTCAAAGGAGGGAGGTGTGTTTTCCTTTAGAGCCAGCTCTTCATTCATTTTATGAAATTGCAATGCCTGCATTTTCCCTAACGGCCTTCGTTCCAGCCCACGAAATGGCCCCTGATAGCCTTTAGCTCATGGAAACCTCCCAATGTGCTTCATATTACCTGCAACGCCTTTATTAATCATAACACGCAGGTGCCAGAGCCACCGGAGGGCAGGAGCAGGGAGAGGCCATGTAATTTATCGCTATACGACCCCAGCATGAGTGGTCACATTAGCCTAAAAATTACTTTGCTTCCTGGTTCTCAAAGTTCTTGGGAGTACAAAAGAGGAGAGGGGGGCTATCTGTGAATCATCTGCCATCTCTAAAGCGTTTGGCTACAACCTTTCCGTGACTCATGGAAAAAAAATTATAAATAAAGTGTGGGGGTGGGAGAAGTGACTAATTGAGTGCAATAATTAAACATAGCTCCCAAAAAAGCTGAGCATGTTTCTTCAGCCATCAGCACCCTGAGCAAGGGGTGAGAATGCCTCCAGGATTTGCCAGGAGCATTAAGTATAAGGGGCAGCATCATCTAGCAGGATGCAACGGAGCGTGATTTCACGTGACACAGCTGATGCATGGGCAAAATGCTGCTTTTCTGATATTGCACAGGCCTGGGCAGTGGAACTGAAGCAGGCCATTAGGTCTTGTTGTTTCCCCGTTTGGGAAGAACCAAAATAAAGGAGTGCTTAGTGCTGCAAGGAAATGTAGGGCAAGGACCAATACAGGCAGAAGCAAAGCGCTCTGCATTCACCTTGGCCACCAGATTGGCAGGTTGGGCCACCGGCTTCCCCCAGACATCTAAAGGCATGAAATAAAACTGGTACCCAGCTTGGAAAACCTCCACTCCAGCTAATAATACCTGCAGGACAAAATACCGGCATCAATACATCCCACGTGCCAAATAAAACCATTTATATCCATTTGTTCCCACCCTGGTTCAATTAATAAAGGCAGCCGAGGAAATACCGAGCATATTTCCTTTCAGAAACGTCCCCAAACTTAGTGACATTTGGAATCACACGAGACAGCTGCACCGTGAGATAAGTTAAATGATGTATTCAGAAACAGCTCGGCTCGGAAGGTTGCATCTTTCATAGGAGCCTGGCGCCCAAATCCGCGTTGCGTTCTTCAAATGTGGAATAACTCTTCTTCCCGGTTTACCCGTACCGATGAATACACGTGAAGGATGGCCGAATCTCTGTGTCGCACCGTGCTTTCTTTTCCCTGACACACGGATCCATCTGCCAACATCACAGACCTAATTAGTACTCTCTTACTTCTATTCACCGGCGAGCAAGCATGTGGCATCTTTCCACAAGCCTATAAATCCTCGCTCTACGCAGACGCGCACCGTATCGCGATGGGTGGGTTATCGCCTCAGCGAAACTGGCAGTTGCAGTTGCCTTTCCACTGAGGTTTAATGTCATGATAGCCAAAACAAGAGAGGCCATCACCCAAAACACAGGCTGGCACTGCAAGGCTAGGGATGTGGTTCAGAGTTTCCCAGCCCTCAGCCACGACATCCCTGTCCCCTAAGTGCCGCACACACCACCCGCAGGTCAAGACAATTGTTTATGGGGCCGTCACCGAAACTGGATTTGAGTAATGGTCCAAAAAATTCCAGCGCGGAGGCTCAGTCATAAAGGCAGATGTGATTTGTGCAGCTCAGTGTAACCCAGCAAACGCACGAGCAAGGAAAAAGAAATGGCAGAGATACAACGAGCCCAGGAGAGTCAGCTCTGAGAAAGGAGAATCAGGAAAACTCTTAAATAAAACAGAAAGAGGGTCGAGGCATAACCGCCTTCCGCTCTCCTCCAGACGGAATGCACGTCCCCTCCCAAATCTGGTCGGCCCCGCGGGTCACAGATATTGTGTGAATATGCACGAGAGGTTATTGTTCTTCCCATGCTGAGGAGAGTTATTTGGAAGTCTCCTGCTGGTGTTAAATTAAATTACCCATATAAATAGCACCGGAGGTGATGGACAATAGATCCCACTGGTTCGCAAGCAGGCTGCTCTGTAACGGGCTGAAAGGTAGAGCTACTGTAACATGCCCTAAAAGGCATCTGTTTAGGTTAGATCTTAACAAACTTCCACCTGGTGTAAGTTACTTTACAGACCTCCCCCTGCAACAATATCCAATTTCTGCTGTGCAAGAGCCAAGCCCACCAAACACCTAAGGAGTTAGTAGCAAAGTGCCTGAATTACTTTTACAGTGTTATTTTTGGTTTTCTGCTGTTTTTGCTAAATAGCCATTTGAGTGTCTATATTCAAATTTCTAACAGTTTATAATAGTGCTTCTTATGAAAAAAAAAGAAATTAAAAATTGCTGGCTCAACAATGACTCTTTTTCTTTCTTTTCTTGTTAAATACCCTTCTTACTTTGCAAGCTTGCTCCCTACTGCTGCTTTTGAAGATTAAACCAAGAAGTTAAAACAAGCGAGAGAACGAATTTTCCCTGGGGAAGCTAACGAAATTCACATCCCATCAAGCTTACCAGCAAGCAGCATCTCAGGGCCCAGTGATGCCAGATACGTCCATATGATGTAAAATGCTTGAAATGTATCGTGAGGAATACATATAGCGATGGCGTTGCTCGAAAAATAGCAACAGCAAAAGGCTCGGCGGTTTGATGTTCTGTCAGCAGGATGGGTGTCCTTACTGCATTGGTGCCCACCGAATACAGGCACAGGCTTATTTTTTTAAGAGCAGAATGTCTGTAAGACCACTAAAGTCAATGGTGCTACTGTGCAACCCAAGTTAACCTGGCTCTTTTGCTTTGTTTTCCACTTACTTTAGAGGAGACAGCTGGCCAAGAGAGAGAGTGTGAGGATTAATAGTCGATTCAAGGTTGTAAAGCGCTGCATTGCTGTGAAGTATTTAATTTAGAGCCTTTTTGTGTTTCTGAGGATGTAGCTTAAGCTGTCTATAAGAAAAAAAAAACGCTAAGGTGCAGCCTAGAACTGACAGAGATGTAAAAAATTAGCAAAAAAAAAAAAAAAGACAAGAAAATGAAACAACAACAAAAACCTATCAGAGAGTGTGAAATTCACCTGGATCCCTCCTCAGGGGTTTGCACATTTGTGTGATTAGAGTCATATTTATAGGAAAATCTTGTCACTTCTCCTCACACTCTGTGGGGCTGTAAAACACATCGCGGCTGCTCTCAGCTTTTGGAAGAGCTGCTGAAAACAGGAAAACTCGTGCTGGAGGGACAAAAACCTGTCATTCAGGAGGGTCCAGCCCAAGGTCCTGCCATGGGCTCTGGGTTTCAATCACAGCAAGACGGCACCAGCCTCTAAGAAAACAGTTAAAATAAACAAGGAAACAAACAAACAAACTCTCCATTAAAACCTGACAAGCTCAATAACAGGACCTTGTTCAGATGTCAGCTTAAAAACCTCAAGGATCTCTGAAAGAGTTATAAAATCTCATAATTGCAGTTGCTGCAACCAGTGATTTCCCAAGCACTTTGCGTGCTGCTCAGGGAGAAGTGGTTGCATGAACAAACAGGAGAGTGAGGGAGAACCAGAGGGAGTGGGAGAAGAAATAAAGAGGCAAAATGAAAGAGAAGAAGAGCCCAAGTCTGTGCTGGCAATCTTCTTGCTCACCTAAATTGATATTTGACTTCTGAGCATACCACGACGTGGCACTGACAGATCTATTTCTCTCACAGGGCTGTCCAGTTTTATACATTTCAGGTTGCCAGTGAATCCTCACCCAACCCGTTTTGCCCAGCAGAAACTCCTCAGGCAGAAAAGGGGATATTTCTTTTTCCAGTTGTCACAGGGATGTGTTGGGCAGCTAATATATATATAAATATAAGGAGGGGAAAAAAAAATAAAGGCATGTAGAAAACAGCCAAAGCCTTGAACCAAAGATAAAAGCCTAAACAAGTGCACTGAAGTGTAAGGTTAAACGGAGAGGGAAAAGCCATTAGGGACAGCAGAGCTTCGGAAAAGAGCAGAAATAATTCTTGAGGAGAAGGGGGTGGTGGAGTGTGTCTTAAAGACAAAGAAGCAGAAGTCAGAAAAACATGGAGAGCTACCATTGCAGCTCAGGACAATACAAATTACTTTCCTTGGTCAAACCTTGTTCTGGCTGAGCTCTCTGGTTCGGAAGGAAGCAGGTATTCCTGACTGCACCCTCTCTTGCAAGGCCTGGCTGCCTGGGAACAAACAGAAGCAATGATGTCACCACCAAAATAATAAACCAGCAATCGTTTTGTTGGCTTGTCACATATTACAGCTAATTATTTAATTACTCTAATTTAAAGTTTTGCTAGATTCAGCATCAAAGCATAAAAAAAAAAATCTAGTGATTGCAATGTCAGAAAGGAATAATATAATTAACGTATTTAGTAGTAACATATTAAACTGTTGATTGCACTGCATTAATCGGCAGAGACGATACGATACACGGGAAGCTCCGCGAAAGACATGTCTGTGCAGGCCCGTCACCTTCCTCCCCGTGGGCTGGGAGGTGCGGGTGTGGAGGGGAGCGGGAGGAAGGAGGCAGACCCCTTCCTGCTGCCAGCAGCTGGGAAGCCAAGGCGCGGGCGAGCTCACGGCATCACCACAAAAGTTTTGCACAGCTTCGCAAAACATGGGCGACAAATTTGGGGAAGTGTCTGGCTGCCGGGCACCACGAAGGCTCTTTGCCCCAGGGATCAGAGAATCACAGACTGGCCTAGGCTGGAAG